>NC_142804.1:41221814-41372359 GCF_049724085.1 Artemia sp. Qi Xiang Cuo
ATATATATATATATATATATATATATATATATATGTATATATGTATATATAGGGGGTTTAGGGGGGCTTGAACCCCTCCCGAAATGTGATTTTTTTACTCGTAAAAATGTAGCAAAATGGATATAAACAAATTTTGTATGCGTTTTTTGAGGTTTTTTCGTGTAAACCCCTCCCCCCCCCCCCCGAAAAAAATCTTTGAGTATTATGGATTATTTATACATATATATATATATATATATATATATATATATATATATATATATATATATATATATATATATATATATATAATATATATATATATCTATAGTAGGTCTGAGACCTACTGAGATTTCTCAGCAGGGGCCTCCCCAGGCCACTCAGCGCGTCCCCAGGTGGCGGATAGGGGAACGCCCTACAGATATGTAGGGTACCTCCATTGAGTAGGAGGCACGGACCAAGGGAGGACACAGTCCCTGGGGGTCTTTAATTGAAACTGGGACACCCTCGCCCGAGGACTCTAAATACGGGCGGAGGAGGAAGAAGGCCCCTCGGATGTACACTCAGCAGGGCCCATCGGCGTGTGGACACGTCCCGTTAGTTACAAACCTTCTCCCAGCAATGGGTGAAATTGCATGGTGAAGCAGAACACCATCGTGGGAGGACCCTCTATAGGAGGACAACTGCGGAAGGGCGGAGGATCCAGATTTACGGACAACAGCCTCTGAAAAGTGGTGGAGAGGAGTGGCTTGCCACCACCACCCATTTAGCCAAGAAACCACCTCTCTTAAATATCATGAAAAAAAGGCTCGGTATTATGCAAACATCTGCTACCGCGTCCGGGGTAACCGACAGAACAACCAATTTTAAATGATGATAATGCGATTTTACATGCTACCGCGTCCGGGGTAACCGACGAACAACCAATTTTGAATGAGGATAATGTGATTTTACATGCTACCGCGTCCGGGGCAGCCGACGACCCTAGGCCTAGGACGACCCCCACCCGGGGTGAAAATCCAAACGGTTGTTCCGTTCCAATAAAAACACCCTACACTTTGGCTCGCTAAACATCCGAACACTCGCCAGACCGGGAAAACTAGATCTTGCCCTTAGAGAACTACAGAGGTACAATGGGATGTTATCGGCCTCTCTGAGACGCACCTCCCCCGAACAAGTGAGGAAAACCTCTCTGGAGCCTCCCTCCTGTAGTCCGGCCGCAAGGACGGAGTTCAGCGACAAGGTGTAGGATTTCTCGTACTACCAACTGCCAAAAAATCTCTAATTTCTTTTACCCCAATCTCAGAAGGAATAGCCTTCTTACAACTGAAGGGAGCTGCCAAGAATATTTCTGTCGTCCAAGTCTATGCCCCAGACTCCGCCAGAAGTGAGGAAGAATGTGATGAATTATATTTCACAACACAAAGCATCATCGACCAAATCCATAAGAAAGACGTACTGATTGTCATGGGGGAATTTAACGCTATAGTAGGCACGGATAATACCGGTCGGTCCGATAAAATAGGGCCTTTTGGTCACGGTAAACTCAATGCAAGAGGCGATCAATTGCTGAACTTCTGCCGAGAAAACGAGTTATTCGTAACGAATACAATATTCAAACACCGCCATCGACGTAAAGTGACCTGGAGATCCCCAGACGGTAAAACCGAGAACAAGATTGATTATATGCTGATATCGAAGCGCTGCAAGTCTTCCATACTAGACAAAGTAGCATTACCTGGAGCAGACTTCGACTCTGACCACACTCTGCTGATGTCAAGGTTCAAGCTAAGAAGGAGAAAATTGCAAAAAGCAACAAAAATCCCAAGATTCCGGGTGGATCTGCTGCAGGATCCCGAAAAAAGGTAGATCTACACTTCCACTCTATCTAAAAAATTTCGAAAGATCTTGGCTAATTATTCTCCCTTGACCACCGCTAATGAGATAGTCTCCCTGACCGAGTAGGACACATTAGCAATCATCGAGACAGCGAACAACGTCCTCGGACGAAAAACTCCCAATGAAAAACCATGGATCACAGATGAGATCATTGCGCTATGCGAGGATAAGCAACTTTTTTGTAATGAATCCGACCGCCACAACCGGGATACTTACAAGCTCCTCAAGAGAAGAGTAGAGCGAGAGATCAGAAAGGCACTACTTAACCACCTGCGGAAGAAATGCGAAGACTGCGAAGTACTGTTCAAGAAGGGGAACAGCGGAACAGTTTTCAGAATGGTACACGAGTTAAGCTGGAAAAAAGAGCCGCAAACATCAGTGATCCTGGACAAAGACGGAAATGAGATTAGCGATTCAAAGATGAAACTTGAAAGATGGAAAGAATTCTTTAACGATAAACTGAACCCACCAGTAGCTATGGATCCTGAAATACTAACCCGCTTCCCCGTACCCGACCAAGAACTCAGACCACCAACCCCACTCAAGTCGAGTCAGCAATCAAGACTCAGAAACCGAGTCAGCAATCAAGACTCTCAAACAAGGAAAAGCCCCTGGTCCAGACTGAGTCACCGCTGAACTCATTAGCGTTAGATCCGATGATGTAACTGATCTGTACCACGCCATTGTATCTGCGGTTTGGGAAACCGGCCAAATACCCCGTCAGTGCTGCAAGGCTGCCATTATACCTATTGACAAAAAGGGGTAAAAAAAGAGTGTGGAAACTACCATCCGATCAGCCTCACAAGCCATCATTCACGTGTCTTGACATAAGTCCTACTTCGACGCTTACAAGCAACAACTGCCTTTGCCATTGGAGAATATCAGGCCGGCTTCCACCCTGGAAGATCCACAATCGATCAGATGTTCGTCGTTTGATATCTCATGGAATAATACATTGAATTCAGCCAAGAGCTCTACCAGCTATTCGGTGATTTCCCTCAGGCATTTTACCTCATATGGCGCGAAGGACTCTGGCAAATCCTCCTTCACTATGGGATCTTTTCTGAGATAGTCCAAGTAATCAAGAGTCTGTACGACCAGTTCCGAGGCCAAGCAATAACCGTTGATGGGCTGTCAGAAGAGTTCACAACTTCGTCAGGACTACTCCTGGGTTGCATCTTATCACCACATCTCTTCAACCTTTTTCTAAATGTCGTTCTGTCACTGATGCAGTCGGAATATGGCGCAACAATAGGAGGGCTGCTGATAGACAATCTTGCCTACGCTGATGATATGTTGAACTAGCCAACTCTACACAAGAACTGCAGGCACAAGCTGATAAACTCTACGATACCACAAAGCCGTTTGGGATGGAGATCAATGCCAGTAAGACCAAACTCATGGTAACATGGTAACTACCAGAAGTAAACTAGACAACCCATCAATTATCACCATAGGCAGGAGACAGGTTAAAACAGTTGACCCCTTCCTGTACCTTGGTAGCCTACTCTCCTTAGATAATTGCCATAGCTCCGACGTGAAACGTGGACTACTACTTGCTTGCTCTAGCTTCCGAAGACTATACCGCCTCTGGCAAAGCAGCCACCTAGCCAACAAACTCAAAATGCGCATAGTCAACTGATAAGTAATCCCTATAGTTATTTATGGATGCGAAACATGGACTCTGAAAACCGAAGATGAAAGAAAACTTCTAGCTTTTGAGATGAGATGCCTCCGTCGCATTGCTAGAATCAAATACACTGACCGAATCACACATGTGGAAGCACGCCAAAGGCTCCAGTCCGCTGAAACCATTCTAAGTAAAACAAGGAGCAACAACTGCGCTGGTTCAGCCACGGCAAGCGAACGGAGCCAAACCGCTTCCCAAACATCGCCCTTGAAGGATCGCTCCATGGCATTCGTCCACGAGGCAGACAACGAAAACGATGGATGGAGAACTTCCACTTCAACAATGTCAAGATAGCCCAGTTATCACGTATCGCACCAGATGGAGCAAATTACCGATCCCTTACGCATGAGCTAGCAAGAGGAGTGGCCCCGAAACGTCCCACGAGGATGGCCGGGACCTAAGTAATTAAGTATATATATATATATATATATATATATATATATATATATATATATATATATATATATATATATATATATATATATATATATATATATATATATATATATATATATATATATATATATATATATATATATATATATATATGGGTGCATAGCAAGGGTGGATCCAGGATTTCTTTTTCGGGAGAGGGGGTTACTAAGTTTTGACTTTTTCGGGGCGGGGGGTTAGTAATTTTTGACTCAGTTTTCGACTAATTTTACTAATTTTTACATAGGGTTTACTAATTTTCGACTTATTTTCGACTCGGTCAAAAATTTCGGGGGGGGGGGGGTTCAAACCGGGTAAACCCCCCTGGATTCGGCCTTGGTGCATAAGGTTTTTAAATTCCGCCAGCCGAATTATTACCTGGAATGGCCATTTGTGCGGAATCACCCCAAAAGTTATCAATCTCAAGTCGACCTCCTACCAGGGGAGGGGAATACCCACAGGAATTTTTTTTGGAGGGTCGGATTTTTCACTTCTAAGAAAAGGTGAACTATATGGAAAATACAGAGCAAATCTTTGGATCTTATGGGAGCCAAAGATTTATGATTTAATGCTTAAAAAGCACAATGTCTTTTATCGTAGTTGACAGCTCCCAAATAACTGGGCCCCTCCCCTAATAATCTTGGGCATGGTCCAATTTCAGCTCTCGAATTTCAACAACTACTGATTGCATCTTAGAATTACGAGAACGCGTCGGTCACTAAGCTGGCGCTTTTCTCCATAACATAAAGATAGCGGTACCTTGATGGGTCTCCCATAACTAGGAAACCAGCATTCAAGATTTATATTGATTAGCAGGGAATATATCAAATCAATACCAGACGTTTCTATAGCGACGGGATACCAGCACTGATACAGAAAGTTGAGGTAACTTCCTATGTCGGGGATTGTTTTAAATCTACAGCTGTAACACCAAGATTTACATAGTTGACATTAAGAAAAATAGAATTAACAGTAGTGGTAAGACATTACTCGGGTAAGTTGCAGGTTCATGTAATCAATTTTTGGAAACTGTACAAAAAAATATACAATAATTTTACTAAATATACTTGATAACAGTAATTTCGTTTTATGTTACGCGTTTTGTAAGCCTTACTATTTTAGATTGTTAACCTATATTCAAATTAAGGACCTTCGATACCAAAAATGTCATTATACAAGTCTCAGCGTCGACTAACAGTCTCAAAGACAAAGAACTCATTAGTAAAAATTTCTGACCACCACAGGGAGCTTCCAAAGTAATATTGGTATAAATTGATAAAGGATCTTAGATGTGTCAACAGTTCGAAAAGCTAACGAGAGACTTATTTAAAACAAAGGAAACCTATAATCTCTTACCAATTGTTAAGCGAAATGCTGTCTAATTAATGTACATACAGCATAAATAATGTACATCCTGTGTCCGCAAAGATTTTAATCAAGACTATTAGCACAATGTAAAACTTCAAAAGCTGTCAATTATTCAATGAGACTTCTTTTGAGCTGATTTTTAATATCTTCAAAGCAGGTATACGAGAATATTCTTAAGGGATTACCCTTTCCAGAACTTTAAAAAGAACATTGTGCTCCGTTCAAACAAACAAAAAAAAATTATGCTTTTTAATGATGTAGCCTAAGTCTCATTAATTCTGAATATCTCTATCTCTGCCACAAAACAAAAGAAGTTAAATGGTTTTTCTAAGATGTCTGGGAAAATAGGTGTCGACCTTTAGTTTTATGTCATTTATTCGAATCTCTTATATTAGCTATACAAGTTATGGAAAACCACCCAACAAATTCTGAACAGTTTGGCCACACAAACTAAAAAAGCTTGTACTTGGACGAGATATGGTGATTCTTTAAGGTGTTGAACGACCTTAAAAGCGACTTCGAAGCTACTCTAAATTAGTATCAACTAGAGTCACATGAACAGGTTAGTACAACAAAACTGAAAGCAGTGCTCGAGTTAAGGACCAGAAACAGCCACGAATTTGTAACTTACAATTTCTAAAAAATACTTCAGTGCTAAAAAATGAAGTCGCATTCAGATTCATTTGAATTATCCACTTGGTAGAAGTGATGAAAGACTTGAGAGCCATGGCTAAAGCCTAAGAGTTTCAAGTAACATAGAAGGTAGTCTATTGTAAACGACAAAGGCGTGTCTGGAACGAGGGTTTGGGCGCACATACCCTCTCCATAAATCTAAAAATTATATATATATATATATATATATATATATATATATATATATATATATATATATATATATATATATATATATATATATATATATATATATATATATATATATATATTATATATATATATATATATATATATATATATATATATATATATATATGCATGAGCAAAGAGCATAGAGCAAAATGATCAAGGGTTGATGAAGGGGCTGCCCCCCTTATATACGGAATAATTTCTGTTCGTATAAGTTATAATGCTGCTCCTTACTTTCAGTTGAGAAAACTGATTGTTTTTATTTATTTAATATTCATATGAAGCATTTGTTTTATACGGGCAAAAATCGGAGACCTTATCCGGCAGTGCTTATCCTGTTAGCGATAGAGGTGGGTTTTTTAGACCATTCAACCGTTCTGGTTCCTACTGGCGTCTCGAAATTTAAATTTCGCAATATGAAGGTTTGAGGTTGCCATGGAGTACATCTGGCGTTAGAGATGGCTGGTTGTCCTCCAATCAGTTTCGGCTCTTAAATCTAAATCTACAACTTTTATTAGCGACCGAAAGACTCCTTTCCCAAGTTTCACGACCGTCCGTTCCATATAATAAGGCCAGAATAAAAATGAAACAATTCCAGGGAGAAATATTGCTCTTTACTGAATCCACGGTAACACATAAACTCTGATTACGAAAACGATACAAAATTCTAGGAATAGCATTTTTTTTTTTTAAGAAGAATTACAGTATTTCTCTGTTTTTTTTTGTTTTTTTTTTTATTTCGACAGCCTCACGATGTTCAAACTCAAATTTCGGCTACTCCTATTCTCTTTTTTTAAGGAAGTAAGTTAAGTTTGTTGAGCGACGGCGATTTCTAATCTCGATCATTTATTTTGCAGAAAGATTTCGCCGCCATTCAGACCTATTGATCAAGAAATAAATATTGAAGTAAACGACAAAGAAAACGCTTTTTTGATTCAAGAAATGCATCTTGCGCACGCCACTCCACGAAAATATAGGGGGGGGTGGTAGTGAAGTTTTTTTTTCAATGAAATTAGAAAAAAGGACTGTTCAAAATCTAGGGGAGAAACTGTCCCTCCCAATTAGCACTGCTACTCATCGGACACATTACAAAAAAACGTATCACAGTCTTGGCAACACAAAACATAGTATTCAAGCGTAATACAACATATTTTTAGGATGCAAAGATTTAAGGAAGGTTTCTGCTACTCCCCATTCCCCTCAAAAAAAAAATCACCGAAAAAACAAATAGCACTACTACCGTATCGAGAGAGTCGAGAATACAATTCAATTATTGTTTTCTATTTACTCTATCCACCACTTTCTACTGTTCCCTTCGATAAGGTGTTTTTCCAACGAAGTGAGCATTGGCCCTACAACCCTCATAAGCCGTTGCCCCCCTGGCTCTGTCTTTGGTTTAATTACTTAAATGTAGGTATTTACCTGCTGCTGCTAGCTGAGCTGTGACTTCGTCGTTAGCAGTTGCATCTGTAAGATAGGAGCCATCATCATAATCATCCCCGCCACAGTCATCATCGCTGGATCCTAGGCCATCTCCATCCATTCCATCGTCAAGCATTTCATTCGAATTCCTATTATGGGCCTCGGTTATCGTTACTTGGGCAGCGTCGAGGCCCATATTGCTTGCTGTATTCATAATAACCATCGGTGTTTTTCTGCAAGACTTCTGCGGCTAACCTGCATAAAGGAAACCAAATAATTAAAATAAAAATATAAGATAGCTGTTCATGTGCAATGAAAGTTGCCTATAGTTAGTGCGACGGTTACCCTTTTTAGGATAATTTCCTATGTAAGCT
This sequence comes from Artemia sp. Qi Xiang Cuo, assembly GCF_049724085.1. Taxonomy (NCBI): domain Eukaryota; kingdom Metazoa; phylum Arthropoda; class Branchiopoda; order Anostraca; family Artemiidae; genus Artemia; species Artemia sp. Qi Xiang Cuo. Next base: position 41,229,843 of record NC_142804.1, read on the forward strand.
TGATCGTTGGATATAATTAGAAGAACGTGTTTAAGCTCACCTGCAGCTATGCAGCTCACCTGCAGCTGCAGCTATAAACCAAAAACATAATCATTGAGCATCTAGAATGCGTCCTGAGCATCCATCAATAAGGAGTCAATCCACATTTCCTGCAAAAACAAGCTAAGGATTTCGGTGATGCGGTCTAAAACCGCATCACAACAATCCGTACTGACTCAGTGTAAAGACAAGCTGAGAACTGACTCAAAGCGAATAGGACCCAAGTCCTGATTAGTGCAAATAGACACTGAGTCCCGGTTTGATGGAAAAACGAGATAAGTTCTGACTTGGTACAAAAATGAGCTAAAACTGCAGACCGACTCGGTACAAACGCGGAAATGAGCCATCTCCTAATTCGATGCAAGAACGGCTTAGATCAAAAACAATCAAAGTACTGACTCAGTGTAAAAGCGAAGTGAGGCCATGCCACGGACTGACTCAGTTTAAAATTGGGCCAAAAAATAAGAGAGGAACTGCGACCCCTTAAAATCCTTAAAAATCATCCACACTTTTCTGAACACGAAATATATTCTGAGCAGTTTTTCTTTCTTTATTATAGTTTCAAGAAACTATATCTCCCTTTTAAATCCATTCACAGTAGTGATTCGCAAATTTATAAAATGTGTTTAGCAAACTAAAGAAATTGCTTGAAAATTATTTCATTTAGGCATAAATTTTTTACGCTTTTGAATGAAATTATCGGAAACAAAAATGGTAACAAAAAATGTCCTTCTAAAATAGTAAATCCATATGGAAAGTCGAAAATGTATTTATCAAAGAAATTGCTGTTTCTTTCCTATGAACTTGATTAGTACTGCGAATTTTTCTCTTTTTTTGTGCGTTTCCCTTTGAAAGTATTCATACCATTCTGAAAGTAACAAAATTGCTATATCCAGCATGGGGGTGGGGGGAGAGGCTGAGGGCAATTGCAATAGCAACGATCATATTACTTGGAAAGAGTGTCGAAATCGAATCGAGCGGCATGTTCATTTTTCAACTTGTGAGTTAATCCAACGTACGACAAAGTTACGGAATCCAAAGGTAGAAACGTACATTTCCACGTAGTTTTACTAAATAAAGAAGTCAATAAAAGCAAAACAAAAGACACCATTCCGGAAACCTATATATATCATTTTCGAAAATATAAACAAGTAAATAGAGCTGCGTAACAAAACAACAAAAGGAAATAAGCTTGTGCAGAAACAGATTTGAAAATAATGGCAGATTATCCGGAAATGCGAGTTTTCAAACGCGCTAGAAATTGAGCGGTGGCCAAGAACAGTTCAGGTTATGATTTCAGTCCTTTCAATAAAACAAACAAACCGAATAGCAGATCTGCCACCAAAATAAGATTTACTGATGTTATGAGTCATGGGATTATCTGGGCCCGGACAACTGAAATTATATATCTAATGATCATATTCTTTATTGAGTTGTATATTGTTCAAACAAGTTTAGAGCATTATACTTAACTGTCTGATCTTTTTGGACAATATTTACATTGTCCATGTAATACTTACGTAATCCCATAGACTTTAATAAATGCTTTCAGAACGGCCGTACGGTTGTCCATACCTCTGGGTCCTTCCTCAGCTATACTTCGGAATGGCGTATCGGTACTTGTGTACTTGAGCGACCAAACTCAGGAGGTGAAGTTAGGTTAGTCATAATGAAATATTCCGAAATATGATGAAAATATAATACTTTAGTAACGCAATTATAAAAACTACAACAGAGAATTATGGAAAGCAGGCCGCCCAGAACGCATTATATTAAACACCGGTACTGGTGCATAATACAGATTATAATATATATATATATATATATATATATATATATATATATATATATATATATATATATATATATATATATATATATATATAATATATATATATATATATATATATATATATATATATATATATATATATATATATATATATATATATATATATATATATATATTATATATATATATATATATATATATATATATATATATATATATATATATATATAAATAATATGTACATAATATATTATGCAAATTATATTATGCAATTCATGAAAATATAGGAGAGGTAGGATTACAAAAATGATACAAAAGAGCGTTATTTTTCCAAAACCTGAGAGGGGGCCATTTTGTTATGTGTCGATCTTTTAAACAAAAATACCACAAAGAAGGTATTTTTCAAAACCTAAGGGAGGGGCAAGAGGTACTGATGCATTATATGGGCCTTTCTAAAAAGTCAAGTTTGGTTAATGCTAATGAAATAAAATAAAATAGGATGAATACATAATAGTTTATAAACAAATTTGGGCTACCGTATATATTTGTACATTAGGGGGGATGGGGGGGGGGGGTAAAGCATAGCATATATTAAATACGTAACCTAACATAATCTAGGTACCTTTCCCCCCCCTTAAATCCCAAAAAAACAATAGTTTAAATATTGTAACTCATTGAGAAACCACGGCTTTGCAGTCATTATGTATAGCGGTCTCCTGAGAATAGCTTGTTTGACAGGTTTTTCGTGACTGGTTTCCTTATACTATATATAAAACTGTCCGTATTACGCACCAGTAGACTACCTAAATACCTAACCAACTCTATATATATTAAATATTAAATTAAAATATACCTTCATAGTAGTTTGTCTCTCTCATGCTAAGCTGATTATCTCCGAGTGCACACGGAAAACCGGTTTTGTTACAGATCAAAAACAAAGTGTGGTCGCTATAGCTATAATACACAAGTACCGGCGTATCAATATTCTGATACTTTTAAAAAATCAAAAACTGTGGAGTTAGAAAAATGTACAATTCTCTTACAGCAGACAATGACTTTAGTTGCCTGGCAGAAATCTGTTAGTGAGAATGACACATTAAAATGTTGACACCATTTGGTCCTACGCCAGAAATTTCAATGAAGATGTTTAAAGACCCTAAACACTAAATTTTATATACTCATTACACTTTAATATGAACCATTCACAAGTCAAATTGAGGAATTCAATAAAATAAACAGAGGAGAAAAAAATACAAACATGAGAATTGTCAGGATTTTTATATCAATCCATTTGGCGGATGAATGCAAGATTTATCTGTGTTGGTTTAAGCCTCGTCCTAAATTGAGGCGATAATAACAATCCTCCGTTTATAGGTAATAGCGTGAAAAAGGCGATAATACAAATATATCCGTTATCCAAAAATCTTCATGCATATATTTATCGAAAAGTTTTTGAATGAGTTGAAGTATGGTTTAATATAGTTATTTCAAGTTTTTCTTGAAAAGAGGTATTTCTTCCATTGGTTGATGAATAAACACCGGAGGCTTTTTGGCTTTCAAACAGATACAAATAGGAGTTTAAGTTAGATGAGAGCGTTAGATTTTATAAAAAAAAAAATAAAAAAAAATTCAATCAATATTTCATTTGGACTAAAATATTGATACGAAAAGAAATTATTACTATATACATGAATAAAGTAGTGGAGTTTTGTTAAACTGAATTTAATTTTTTTTTTTCGTATGGCACTCCAAAATTTTGGCACTCTTGAGGCCATAGCCAAGATTGACCTCACTGTTAACGAGATTCAGTCCATACACGGAGGAATGGACATACATTTCTGACGCTGCAAAAAACCCTTTAGGGCTTTAATAGTGGCGTATCCGCCAATCCATTGCTCACCAGCAGGGTTGTCATTATGGGCAGTTCCTTAAGTGCTACAGTTGCCCAAATTTTAGCGCTACACAGCGATTTTCGGTGCTATAGTCCAAAAATTGACTATAATAGTGCTAAAAGAGCATTTTCGTGCTGTTTTAGCAACCCTGAGTACGTGCTACAGTGCTACACATAATGAAATAGTGCTAAAATAGCGATTTCGTGCTACAGGTGGCATTCATGTTCAACAGTCGATCAATCCTTAAACACCAATATTTCAAACAGAATTTTGGGTTTATAAAAGGGGGTTTCCGGTTTGTCTTGCGCACTGGGAAGCTACTGTTGCACAGGATGGTGAAATTAGTGGCTACACTGTTAGTAGTGATACAGTAATATCAGGTTTGGACGCACAAGTCCCCAAAATTGCTTAAACTCTTTAAATTTCGTTTCTTTGCACAATATCGTTTCTTTTTACAAAATGCAGAGAAACCGAATTATCAGAATTTTCAACCAATTAAAAATTGATTTATATAACCAAATTGAACACACAAACCAATTTATTTCAAACAATGAAACTTTGAAGAGTCCCTGGTCTCACATTAACCAAGTGCAACGTTATTCAAAGGTAAACTTTCTGAAATAAAACGGCATATATGGAGCACCTACAATATTTTCTTTTTTTAATCCGGTAAAAGAACTTCCTAGAAAAAGTGAAAGTAAGGCTTATCCGTTCTAAAACTATAACCTATATTTAAATAGCATCTGCCCAACAAATTATCCTTGAAGGTTTACAGTTCCCAGATTAGATAATGGCAGAAGAAATCAATGGTCTTCCATGGAACTTAGCGCCTGGCTTCAAGTAGAACCTTGGTATTTTTTCTTCTTTAAATTGCGCAGTTGAAATTATGGTTGCGCGCGATTAACTCAAAAATTACTAAGCGCAGTGGACGAAACTTGCGCCTCAGTTAAAACCGAGCATATTTTTCTTGTCAATATAGCTATTTCTGTTTAAGTTTCTTAGTATGTTAGATATTTTAATAAATCAAAATTTTCTAGAGTTGGATTATGGTTAGAACAGGACCTTGATCTGAATTGAAAATTGGTAAGATTCAATTTATACATGAGACCCATACTGCGTCAGTTCTGGTTGAAATAAAACACGAAATTCGGGAGAAAAGCAAATTTTACCTGCGATCATTCAAACTATCGCAGATACAAAATACGCAGATATTCAAATTACTTGTAAGGCATGAAACTCATTCCCCTCCCCCTCGCCAAACCAAATTTTAACAATAATGAAACTGGCACACCTTTCAAACTGAGCACAAACGTTGAGATTTATTTCGTTGGATGCAAAAAAAAACACACGCAAAAAAAGCAAATTACATGGTGAAAACTGAAATCAACGGCAAAATCATCCAATTCTAGAAAGGCCAGGCCCACAGGCTTCACTGGGTCAGCTTTATAGTCCTCGCAGCAAACTAAAATATTAACAAGCGGTCGAAGCTGTCATTTTGTTACTACAACCTTTTTTACTAACAAAATAATCGTCCTTTTTTCTTTTTACTGGCCTTATTTACTAACAAAATAATCGTCCTTTTTTTCTTTTTACTGGCCTTTTTTACTAACAAAATAATCGTCCTTTTTTCTTTTTACTGGTGTAAACCGAGGTTTACAGAGTGGTGACAGCAGAATTTTACACTGGCCTATTTTACTAACAAAATAATCGTCCTTTTTTTTCTTTTTACTGGCCTTTTTTACTAACAAAATAATCGTCCTTTTTTTCTTTTTTCTGGTCTTTTTTAATAACAAAATAATAGTCCTTTTTTTCTTTGTTCTGGCCTTTTTTACTAACAAAATAATCGTCCTTTTTTTTCTTTTTACTGGTCTTTTTTTACTAACAAAATAATCGTCCTTTTTTTCTTTGTTATGGCCTTTTTTTACTAACAAAATAATCGTCCTTTTTCTTTTTTTTTACAGCTCTTTTTTACTAACAAAATAATCGTCCTTTTTCTTTTTTTTTACTGCTCTTTTTTACTAACAAAATAATAGTCCTTTTTTTTCTTTGTACTTGCCTTTTTTTAATAACAAAATAATCGTCCTTTTTCTTTTTTTTTTACTGCTCTTTTTTACTAACAAAATAATAGTCCTTTTTCTTTTTTTTTTACTGCTCTTTTTTACTAACAAAATAATCGTCCTTTTTTTCTTTTACTGGTCCATTCGCCCCAACTTTTATTTTCACTACTGACCTTTTTTATGGTCGGTAGCCACGGTTTTTTTTTTTTTGTGAATGTTACCGATAAAATGTGCGCTAAAGTTGGAAGCCTGGTATACAACTGTTTGTCTAAATCTGGAAAACTTTCATTTGTCGCATAATGTTCCAATATTCTGCGATTTACTTAGGAGTTTTCACCCTTGATACTTCAGGGTTTTTTTTCTTTCTCTTTGAACTTTCCTTCCTTTCTGAGATTCACCTGTAAATTTCCCCTGGGCAAAATATCAGATTCATCTTTAAACACAAATTTTAGATTGTTGTTCCGTCCCATTAGTTCCTCCAAGACAAATAAATCCTCATAGACTAAAGTCTAGCCACCTGTCGTTTCTGAGGCACCATCACCGTACGTCTCCAATTGCATATAAAATAAAAAGAGCAGTTTCCGTGTTCTGAACGGAAATGCAAAATCAGTACCAAAAGAGGTGGAGGTGGTCTATCCAGGGCGATCAACAGAAGTAAATATTCAGAACCCAAATCTGAATAGGGTGAAAAAAAATGTTTCAATAAGGTACTGTGAGAAACCTATAGCCTTCTTCGTAGTTGTACACTGATTTGGGGGCCCGTACTTTTTTCAACTTGTATCAGTTCCCAAAAAGGTAGGTGTATCCAATGCGGCCAATGAGAGGAATATATACGGGAGCCCAGGAATACAAAATACATGCCAATTCTTTAAGAATTCTAGATGTAGTTCTATGGCCCATCGATTTTTTTGTGATGGAAGAAAGCTTTTGATTCCAAAATAAGCCGAGTTTTCTTATGGGTTTCACAATTACTCAATTATTTAAAGTTATGGACACCTGTGCGATTTTGGATTTAGTTTATATTTTATTCAAGAGCTTTAATATGAAAGCCATGACAAAATTTTCGCCAGAACATTAACCGCGAAAACCACAGTTTTAAGCAGATTACATCTGAATAATTAACCATCACGTTCCGTAATCGAGTATGCAGACCCTACAGATATAAAAGTAATCTGAATAAGATGTAATTCAAATTAAAATTTATTCCGCCTTAAAGGACAAAGAGAATCTTAAAATATATTTATTGCATTGAATTCCTTTTTTTGGGGGGGGGGGTCTTTTTTACCACAAGCCTGATTAGCCTTTTCTAAGAAAAGGATACAAACTACAGCCGGGGCGTAAATAACTATGGGGCAAAGGGGCAATTGCTCCCTATAGACCTAATTTTGCTTCAGATTTTGTTTGACTTCTCTAACTATTTCAAGCAAAACCATTCTTTATGAACATATTATTGATTGTGATTATCTCGTTTTTTATGTTATGTACTTTGTCCGTAAGACACAAATTATTTAGCGCTTAATTTGGCTTAACTTTACCCTCTATTAGATTTGATCTAGTTCAGCCCACTTTAGGATTGTTTATTAGAAAATGACTTTGCCCCTTTAAGGATTTTTTTTTTAGTTTGCGCCACTGACTACTGTCCTATCTGCGATCATAGCTGTTGGGGGTATCCAAACAAGGCTGAAAACGGGAATACATAATTCTGGCGCAAAGAAGGTACACAGAAAGCATATATAGCCCCAGCTAGTCACGGCTTTTGCTAGTCCAGACTTCAAATCTGTCAAGAGAAGTAAGAACATAAGCGAGGGGCGCCCTCTTTGCGCCAGTTATTGTACATCTCAGGACGCTACATGTGCCGCACACTTCCGCTATGTTTGACACAGGTTCCATCACGTTTGTCACAGTTCCCACCACGCCTGGCACAGTTTATGCCACGCTTAGCACATTTTCCGCCACGCTTGGCACGTGCCACCTGGTGCAACGTGATTTGTGAAAGTGGGTCCAGCCTCCCGTATATAAGAATGTGTCGTGATTTTAAGTCGTGTTTTGGATTCCTAAAACTTGTACAACCCTTTTCATTTTAATTAAAAAAAACAACTAAGTTTTTCCGAGAGAAGTAAAGAGCTTTGAAACTTAAAACGAACAGGAATTATTATTTCACAGCCTATCTAAGATATTTCAATAAAACTAATGCAAATAAATCAACTGGTGATATTTCCCTATGTTTGTAACATTACAGAAAACTAGCTCTTTACTGAAAACACAAAAGCCAAGTATAAAAAACAAGAATATTGATTTAGGAGTCAAAAGTAAATACTCCTCACAACTTCGCTCTTTACTTTTCTCGGAAAAACATTTTTTTAATTAATCTATGCTCGTTTTTGATTAAAATTGTATATATATATATATATATATATATATATATATATATATATATATATATATATATATATATATATATATATATATATATATATATATATATATATATATATATATATATATATATATATATATATATATATATATATATATATATATATATATAATTTCTAATCACCTCCAATATAGGGGAGATAAGACATCTCAACCCTTATTAGGGAGTAGAACTAAGAAGCCGTACAAGAATTGAAGGAAAAAATAAGTTTACAGTGAAAAAAAAACCATCAAAACATAGTGTCGTGTCTTTTTGTAAAAAAAAAAGTTTAAAAAGAAGAAATAGATCTTTAATTCTTTGTTTTAAAAAATTAAATTTAGTAGCACTTAATAAGAAAGTAGCCCCAGGCGAGTAGCTACGACACAAAAATTTAACTGAGCGGACAGGTTTATGTATCGACATACTTGCGGCAAATTTTGCTAGCTCTACAGAAATGTACCTTTAGACTTAGGATTTATTTGACCTCTCCCTTATAAATAAAAAGCCACTCATTACTCAGAGATGAATAGATATTTCATAGAAAGATCATTTCTTGTGTAGGTATGATATGTGGTATTATAAACTAAGTTTGTTTTTATTTCAAAAATTATCGGAAGAATTACCTGAATTCTCCTAGAGAACTATTTTCATTTGTTTTTCTTCCTCTTTGAATACACAATCTTACGTATGGAGAGAATATTACGATGGAATTGTCAAGTAAATAATTTGAATAAGGAAGTATAACAATAAGTAATCCTTCTTTTAATATGCAACTTTGAGTGGTTCCAGAACCACATACCTACACTTCTCCAACCACTAAGTGGTAGGGGTTCAGGGGTCAGGAGCTTAATTTGCTATGGGGCAGAGGGGGCAACTTCCACTCCCAGACCTCAGTTTTCCTCCAGACCCCAGTTTAAATTTAGCCTAAATTTAGTTTCTCCAAAAATGTTGTCAAAACTAAGATAAGCCTGCATAATTCAAGCATCCACTGAAACAGGTTATTTTTCTTTAATACATCTTTACCTTTTTTATTACTATACGGCTCGTTTTTTCAGTTTTCTGTCCTTTTCGCTTGATTTAGGAAAACTGCCTCCAAAGTTGACCCAATCTCCACAGGCTTTTGACAAAATTATGCCACTTTTTGGGGTTTAGATTTAGTGATCTACTCAGAATGTCGTTGCAAACCATGGACTGGATGACCTCTATTCCCTTTTGAATCAAGATGTTTGACCAAATACCTTCCTGGGACAAGTGTTAAAAAAAGAGTGCATCACATTTACAAAAACAGTGAAATTATCTGAAAATAATCGTATAGAAGGGAGAAAACCATGATTGGAAAAAAAAACAAGCATGAGTCGAACGCAAGCCACTCTAATTCGAAGTCGAAAGCTTTACCAACAGAACCAGACCTGTAATAATCTAATTTGATATATCAGTGCTTGTACCTTAATTGCCTACCTTATTAAGGGGATTCGGAGGATGAACATACGGAAGGTGTTCTTGAAAACCTCCGGTTAAGGATTTTGGATCGTAATTATTGCAATGATGATATTGTTTTATACTTCCAAGCTTTTCTACTTAAGAAGTGAATCAGAAGTGTTATTTTTAGTGCAAAATCATACTTACGGATGGTAGAATTGATAAACATCACGTAGATATGAAAAATAGTTTCCAAATGAGCCATTAAATGTCACTCTGAAATGTACTGCCACGACACTAGCCTCAGCGGTTCTCCCTTGGAGACATGGCAGTAAAAAGGTCGTTTTTAGTGAAATTTTGAAGTTAATGGTGATTGAATTTATAGGAAGGACGTAGAAAGGGGCTTAATTTGTAATGGGGAAGGAGGGGACAGATGCCTCCTCCCACCGAAGTCCCCCCTCCGACCTCATTTTGCCCCCACCCCCCAGCAGAAATTTAGTTTCTGCAAAAAATCTTGTCAAACTAAGAAAAGCCTGCATAATTCAAGTATCCAGAGAAACAGGTCAGTTTCTTTAGTTTATCTTTGCCTCTATGGTAATATATGGCTCATTTTTCAGTTTTCACTATCATTTTCACTTGATTTGGGAAAATTGGCTCCAACTTTGCCCGCCCAGGATTCTGACGAAATTATGCCACTGGGCGTCGATATAAGAAATATCTTTTATATGAGCTATTAAAAATCTGCGATACCAATACGCCCAACAGCAATATGCTCATACCGATACGCGTGATATAAATACGTCCGATACCGATTCAGTGTGCAGCCCTTTCGCCAGGGACTATGGAGGGTCATATCATCACCAAAACCAAAGATTGATGACCTTTTAGCTTTGCTGAACAAAATGACTATATCAAAATTGTGATTGGATGACTTTGGGGGGAGGGGGCCTTTAGGGGGGGCTAATTGCCCTCCAATTTTTTTGGTCACTTAAAAAGGGCACTAGCAAATTTAATTTCCGTTCGAATGAGCTATTGCATACCTCTCTGTTATGTTCTGGTCAGCCTCTAGCCCTGCTAGAAAATCCTCAACAAACAACGCTAGTAGAAAAGTAGTGTCAGTAGAAAATCCTCAACAAATAGCGCTAGACGACAATTAGCTAGTTTGGAACAAAGGTAGTTATCAAAAGGTTTGTTCGTCTTGATTACAGCCTTAGGGCACAGATGGAGCTCAATTTCGACATACTGTATTAAATCTAATAGAAAAACAAAACAAAAGATAATCTAAAAAGATAAAAAGATATAAAAGCTAGTGATTAATCATGCAATTGTACACAAGTATATTGGCTTATTTACCTCAGGACACAGATAAGAGATTATTCTAACTTAAATTTGTTACTAACAATTTTATTAGCAAATGTTTATCCAGGAGCCAACAGAAAATTGTTATTTACAACTTTTAGAGAATTCCTCTAACAAATCGAAACATTGTTGGAGAAAATTGTTAATGGAGTTTGAGCGTGAAATTAAAAATATCAAGGCGTAAAAATAAAACTTACAAATTTCTTCATTCTAGAAATAATTGCTGTTTTTACATTTGTATACTTGTTTTGAAGTTTTTAATATTCTTTCAAATTTTTGTTTACATTTGGAGGCGTTGCTTTTAAGTTTCGCGATAATTCAAGTGTTTTTACGAATTATTGGTAACTATTTTACGTGAACGCTTCGAAAGGCTGAGGCTGATTTGTTACATATTTTCCAAGGGAACTTTTTAAGTAGTGTTGGGTTGACTGACCGTATATCAAACAATAACATGTGTGAAAAATTTGCTTTTGATCACATTTTTTAAAGCTACAACGAAACAAACATCAAGTTGGCCTTTCTGCGGATAACACATTACCAACGATTCAATCTCAAGGACAGGATCTAGGATGTGGTTTTAGGGGCAATTCCCCACAGTGCCAAAAGTTGAATTAATTACAGGGGGTGAATGGACAAAAAGGAACTTATGTATTATACCGGCCCCACTCAAGTTCTTGTTCTGAGTAGAACCGGTTTCTCTGACTGCAATCGGTTATAATTAGCTTTGTCTAAATGAGAAAAACTGCGATGCTAGTATAATTTAATCAAATATGTAATTTATAGAGGTGGTTAGGGTAAGTTAGGTTAGGTATTTAATATAATGCGTTTTGGGCGGCCTACTTTCCATCATTTTATTCTGTAGTTTCCATAATTTGTTAATAAAGTCTTATATTTTCATCATATTTTTGTATAATCATTAGGATTAACCTAACTTCACTTCGTGAGTGGGGTCGCTATAATACATAAGTATCGACAACAATAGCAATGAGGGAGCTGAAGTTTCGTCGGTGCCCTCCCAACATTAGTTCTGTATCCGCCTCCAAAAGAATGTGCTTTTTGGCCGTCCGTCTAGAACGAACAAAAGCCAGGTCATCCCCGAATAGAGTGTGAAAAGGTCATAATAAAGTATTTATATTAAAAGAAATTAGAACTTCCTGGGAGATGGTAAGGAGTGAAGCTTTGGATAGATTGAGATAGAGGAGGAGCGTGTGTAGCTATGTTCGCCCCGCGCGGTGTTGTAGAGAGTTGTTAGCAGCAGTAAAATACCAAACTGTAAACAGACAGACAAGTAACTTTTGATAAATCTGTTTCTAAAACAATAACATCAGGAACAGCAGAATATTTAGCATCTATCAAACAGCCTTCATACCATAGTGTGGGCACATGGGCGTACGGAAGGGGGGGCAGCTGCCCCTCCCCCCTAGAACTTCAAATTTACACTGGACATGGTTGAAAAAGCAGTTGAAAAAAGGGTAGATGGTTGAAAAAGCAGTCGATAAAAGGTAAATGATTGAAAAAGCTGGAAATAAACAGCTGGAATGACAGAATAAAAGTCCATCAAGAAGCAATTATCCATAATATCTTGGAAAGATTTAGCTCTAATCCAAGAAGAATGATTAATGATGAAGCTTATTGGTGATTTATGATGTTTAGTGAATTGTTATAAATAAAGATTTCATAGCTATAATGATAGAACTTGCTGGCAATATAAGGTTTTGCAAACTGCCAATTTAACTTCAGCATCCCACCTTTCATCACAGAATTGGCTCCCCCCCCCCTAGAGAAGAAGCTACGTACGCCCATGTGTGGGCAACAATGAGTTAGAATAGGCTGAGCACCTACCACCCTATAATGGTTTTAGTGAGTAGTGAGGATCAGACCCTCACAACCCGAATTATTACTTAGTCTATAGCCATACGCTTTATATCCTGTAATTAAAATATAAGATTCTAACCCTTTAATAAATGTTACTTTAGATGGACTCCGCCCCACAAGAGTCGGACCCTTTATAACCTAAATGAGATTGCGGCCAAACCCCGGAATACGACCTCTTCTCCAGCACTGAAGAAGCCTGCAATTTTTCGATAGTTGTATATTATATGGTACACACTCGAGAATTTGGATCTACAGATCAGACAATAACCGGTTCATACCTGTCAGTAATTGAAGAAAATTAGCTTAGGTTCAGTGGAAATCTACGTTGTATGTATATTTTATTAAATATTTAATCTATGGAGATGGTATTTTGGCTGGGTTAGGTATTTAATAAAATGCGTTCTATGCGGCCCCCCTACCATAATTCTTTGTTGTAGTTTTCATAATTTTGTTACTAAAGTATTGCATTTTCATCATATTTTTTTATATTTCATTAAGATTAGCCTAACTTCACTTCTCGAGTGTATACCATAGGCTATAATACACAAGTACCAATTTCTCTATGGGTCCTTCTCTAGGCAAAAACCAGAATTTAATATCAGAAAAACGGGGGAGGGGTGGTCGGCTACCCCCCCCCCTTGCCCAGGCTTATAACCACCACTGAACTACACCCAATCATAGAAAAAGATTATAGAAACAAATAGGCCTAACTATTTACAAACATCAAACTACTAGCATATAATAGTCCTACTAGGCAAAAAACCCGAACTTATCAGAGCCAAACGCTCTAGCGTTGCCTGTAGTAAACTGCTATAGGCCTTCAATGTATCTTTATTTATTCTTGCTAAATAAACGATGAATGTTGGTTATAGGTCAAAAATCCGACAGATGCAAAAAAGAATGTATCATTCGATACCTTGCCAAACGTTCGATGTTCTTTCAAAATATAACAATCACCGCCGTCCCTCCTAATGGGTCAGATACAGCCCTAGGCTACATACAAAAATTTGTCGATTTTATTTTTCCTTATTATTTCAAACTTGCTCAATTTGTCATTAGAAACCTACTGCTGATAACAAATAAGCGCAGAAATCAATTGCAAACCAATACAATTACCAAACTACGGCTATATCTGACTCCACTAGGAGGGGAGCGGCTGAGACTAAATTACAACACCACTGATTATCATATTTGTAAAGAGCTTCCCATGGAGAATCAAGTGACATGTTTATCTATTATATATATATATATATATATATATATATATATATATATATATATATATATATATATATATATATATATATATATATATATATATATATATATATATATATATATATATATATATATATATATATATATATATGCTATAATTAATTTTATTCGGTAAATTTTTGGCAGTTCATATTATTGACTAATGAATAAAGTGAACATGTTACTCGATGCCTTTCTATGCTCTTTACGAATATAATAATCATTTTTGTCGGAAATGAATTTTACCCCCATCCGTATATACTTTAAACTTAAGTTTAAACTTAGAGGTAAGAGGTAAGTTTAAACTTACCTCTCATTTGCATCAGAAATAAACAGTCAATATATACCAAATCATATTATTGAGTTAGGACTAAAGTGAATACACCATTTGATGCCTTTTTTATGCTGATTACGAATATAATAAGCAATAATTTCAGCCCCCCCCTATATATGCCAATTCAGGGTTAGGTTAGGTATAGCCTATATAGGGGGGGGGGGCTGAAATTCATTTCCGATAGAATGCTTATTATATTCGTAATCAGCATAAAAAAAGGCATCGAATGGTGTATTCACTTTATTTGAAACTCAATAATATGATTTGGTATATATTGACCAAATAAACTTTACCCCCACCCCCTAATGTGCAAATACATACCCTGAATCGGTATATATAGGGGTGGGAGTAAAATTCATTTCCAACAAAAATGACTGTTATATTTGGAAAGAGCACAAAAAAGGCGTCGAGTAGTATGTTTACTTTATTTGTAAGTCAATAATATGAACTGCCGAAAATTTACCTTTTATTCTTTCATTATTTCTTTTGGATGAACTCTACAATCAAGCAATTGACCTGGCAATTATTTTAGGCATCTATTAAAAAATAGGCCTTAGTGAAAACAATTTACAAAACCCAATGGCAAAAATATGCCCACTCCATTATTAAACATGCATTTAATAGTATGCTGTTAAAACAGCATCCACCAAATTCAACTTTAGCTTAAAACATTGACTTGCACCTATATAAAAACGAGCCTAAAAGCAAATCCTAAAAAATTACTTCATTATTAAAAAACGCACGATAAGCTACTAGCCTACTATAATAGTATACACACACACACACATATTCAAAACTCTCACCTAAACTTTGCGCATAGGCTAAAAGATGTGACAGGCGCCAAATCCTGCGCACTACTTAATTCACCACAGCACAATTCCAGTCTAAAACAGTTCCAATCATTTTCCATCGAAAGAGGCTTTTCAGCATCCTATTGATTTTTAGCCCACTTTCTGTCTCCGCCTATGTATCGAGCCAAGTGACGTCATCCACCTAAGACGCAGAAGGGATTGATCACGTAATTTTTCTATTTGTGAATTAATTTTACAGATTTGGCGGTTTTTTTTGTGAGTTATTTATTTTATTTTTTGTAATTTATGAGGATTGCGAGGAGTAATTTTGAAGGAGTGTATTGGTAAAGGGTATTGTGAAAGCTAGTAGCCTACAAGCTAGGTGAAGCTGATTTGGTATTATGTCCTATAGAGGTGGTTAAATTGAAATAGGAACATTAATTTTTACCTTATTTTTACTGTAGTATCCTAATTTGCTCAGACACTTATAATCTCTTGGGTATTAGTCTAGTGTTAGAAACTAATAATTATTAATTATGATAAAATTATTTTTGATTCGTTCATTACGCCATCTAAAAATTCGAACTATTTTCAAAATAGATGGCAGATGCTTACACTTTGTTATGCTACAAGTCATTTTCACACTTCTAGGTAACGTCAAGTAAGTCTAAGCTGTGTTTCTCTTGAAGTCCGCGCGGATGACTGACCTATTGCGGAGCTCCAAAAAGTGGTTTTTCTTGCAGCTTAGAGTACCATAGCGTTCGTCAGCTGGCGGTATTAGAAAAACGCCAAGCAGCGGCGGACTATTCAAATCCAAGAAAACGTTGAAAGGTTTAAGTAAATACTTGTAAGCATAAAATTATTCAATGACGAAGACTGTTCAAATGTTCCTTAACAGTTTATCTTTAAATCACCCTATAAAATATATTTCTGAAAGGGTACTAGCCTTGGTCTACATGCATGTATACCTTTAAAATATAATACATGAAACTCTTTCAATATTTTAAGAAACCTCGGATTAGTTTTCTGTAAAACCAAGCTAATCTTTAAGGATGAATGGAAAGAGATTTCCAATTCTCACCTTTCAGAAGTTTTGAATTAAGCGCTTCTTTCTTTTGATCTGACGGAGATTTGCACCTTTCCCAGCGGAGAAAAATTTAGCAGGCCGGCAGACGACGTCGGTAAGTAGAATCTAGAAAATGACTTCAGAGATCCGACGGACAAAAGAAAACGATATCTATCTCCAAAGTAGTCCGCGCATGGGTTCGCTAAGACAAGAGAAACACAGCTCTAGTGAATTTTATCAAATCTATGAACCGAAAAATAAGCAAAAGAATCTAAGATAACCAGCCTACTGAGAATTCTGCAGAAAAAATCCTTGACTGGATTTTATTGACTAGGCCACACTGCCTTGACTACGCAGCCTTCATTCAAACCATCAGAATTCAGTCAATACTGGTTTATAATATATCCCTTCAACTAGAAAATCGCAGGGACATAAACGGGGAGGGAATTCTTGCCCCTCCCTTAGATTTTGACAAATACCTTCTTTTTGGTATTTTTCTTTAAAAGATCGACACATAATGAAATGGCCCCCTCTCCAGGTTTTGGAAAAAGAACACTTTTGTATCATTTTTGTAATCCTCCCTCTCCTATATTTTTGTGAATAAGTACCTGGAATAGCAGCATTCATTTTTAATCTAAATATATTGATACTAGTCATCAAAATAAATTCACCAGATTTCATATAGCCTTTTGATGATCTTCAGTTGTGACTGCTTTGCGTAATATATTTAGTTTTTAGAATGCCCTTAGACTGCTAAATGCTATCTTAATTCCTTAGCGAATTCCTCTGGAAGACAGTCCCATTATTCTAATCTTAGTTTGAAGACTCTTCTTCCTGTTCTTCCTAAAAAATTTCAACTCCGACCTTGCGCTTCGGCTATTCTACTTTTTACTTCTTCGCTGCATCCACCATTTTTATTAATAATGCTACTCAGGTGATGGAAGCTACCCCATTTGACTGATTTTCTTTTTATCTGACATCATCTTTTCATCCCCATTTGTTCTTAGTCTAAGCAACTTAGTATTCTTACTATTTACTTTCAAACCTATTCTTGGAGACTCGACGCTCAGAACCTGTAAAAATTCATTCCTTTCGCTAGCTTTTTTTTATCTATGACACTCGCGTCTTCTGCATAATCTAAAGCTAATAGAGTTCTACCCGCAGATTTGATACCATGTTCTTCCATATCATTTTTCGTATTCCTTAAAAGCAAGTCCATAAAAAAGGGTCCACAAAAACGGGGATAGGACACAGCCTTATTTAACTGCCGATTCTACACCAAACCAACTACTAACCTTGCTTTCTATGGTAACTGCAGCAAGATTTGTTCTTGTGCATAACACTCACCACTTTAGTGGACTAATCTTGCACACCATTTAAGGATAGGACTTTCATTCAAGCTTTATATTACCAGAATCAAATACATGTTCATAATCAATAAAACTGAGGATTGAAGGGGCCTAATGGTTCAGATACTTCCCAATTATTCATTGAAGAGTGAAATTATGGTCAACCCATCCCCTGCCTTTACTAAGGCTACTTTGTTCTTATCTCAAAACCTTATCTACAACAACTCTTAGTCTTAATAAGTATCACTGTGCTAAGTAATTTGATTTCTACAGAAATCAAGCTAATGCCTCTGTGATTACTTCACTCATTTTTCTTGTGAAATGGTTTAAATAAACTTTTCTATAAATCACCAAGTACTTTCTCTTTATTAAAAATTATGTTTAATATATTCAGCATCTTATCTCAAACTTCTAACCACAATGTTTCTAAAACTCGCTCACCACACTGTCGCTGTCTGAAATTGTATCTTTTTAATTTTCTTGTATCGTCTCTAACTTCTTGCAAAATAAATTTTCCTTCACTTCCATTCTGAAATTATAGAGCAAATTACTCGCTTGTTTTTTCGTGTTTTCATTAACTCTGAATGGTATCACTTTCTCTACAAATTCCAATTTGTATCGTATTTGGATATGTGGAGTCGTGAAACTGATAAAATATCGTTCCATGATTGCATCTGCTGCCGCAACAAAGTAAAGAGCAAACAAAGCCCAATACTAGCCGAATTTCCTGAAACAGGTTTTTCAAGAAATTGTCTAGTGACAAATATTTTTCGTGACACATTGTAATTAAATTAGTAATTTTTATTCAGATTAAACTGAAAGCTAATTTGTAATTATGAGAAGACATTTTTTTTAAATTGTAAAAAAGAGCGTAGAACCCTCAAAAATAATGTGCACGCTTTGGTCTTTTTCAGGAGGAGCCAGAATTCTGAAAATTTCGCAAAAGGCAATCAGTGAGGCCACACTCACCGGAAAATTCTTTGGCTTTATGACACAGTACATCAAAAGCTTTTTCAGTTTGCATGTATAATAATTTTATTTTGCGAAGCTGCAGTAAGACCAGTAGCTCTAGAGAAAACTAGGTCTACCATATGCAGCTGCTCAAACAGAGATATTGTGGCAAAAAAAATTCCGCTAGATGGAGTGTAAAAATAAATTCAAATGTCTGAAGACTGGTTGCGAGTCCGTGGGCCTGAGGCCACGTCTGAAGAATGTTTTGGTAATTGATGAAACAGCCAAGATACAGTTGTATCTATTCAGATCTCTGTTCACCAATATATATCAGTATACCAATCTTGTAGTAGATAATTTCACCAACCGAGGAACAGTTATACCAGCGGCTTTGTGAGCATTAACAAACAGTTGGTAGTGTATATTGCTATTCGCGATAAAACAATACAGCTGTTGAAGAACGGAAAAGAAAGATGCCATTCGTCTCAAGTTCTAAATACAATCACCCAATACAAGGTTGACTCTATGAGCACGGCGGTGAATGTAAATTTCATGCGGTGCAACTGCTTTAATACCAGCTTGCATACCTGAATGTGGTTGCTCATGACACTGGCTTGATATTTTCATAGAAAAATTGAAAAAACAAACAAATTTGCCCCCCCCCCCTTTTGGATGTCAAACAGTAAATTCAACCCCCCTCCCCCCATCGAAAATTTTCTTGAATTGACACCAATTGGTAGGTCTCTTATTTGTTTTGTTTTTCATGTTTTTCTCGCGTTTTTTATAAGTTGGTTCAAGCCAAGTCCCCCCCCCCATTGAAAACACGATTTTTTCACGCTTAAGATCAAATCAATATAATTGTGACTGCTGATTTGGGGCCCCTCCTAAAATCAGAGGGGGGCTATAGCCCCAGCTTACCTTAGACCTTAGTTCCTCCTGTACCTCCAGAGGCACACAAGGCGTCTATTAACAGCCACCAATCATCCTACAAATGAGCTGCGGCGTAGACGTCCGCCCACTCTAGGAGTAAGGATGCGTGAAGGGCTCTCTTGTCCCACACATATGTCATGTGAAGCGTGTTTTTGGGCCTTCCTCGCCGGCGCGTGCCGTCTGGTTGCCACTGGAGGATCATATTCGGTAGTCTCGATCCTGGCATACGGGTAAAATAGCCAAGATATCACCATCTTCACTGCCTGACTACATCAGTAACAACAGTTCAGTTTGTGTAGTGGTAAATTTCTAAGTTTGTTATCTTATCCTTCTGACTGAGATTCTGGACACGTTAAAAACAGTTGTTATCATACGCAGTGAGCCGTTTTTCTTGCTGATCTGCGATTTTTAAACGATCAAACATCGTTGTACGGTTCATAAGGACTGTGATTATTTAAATGTACATTTTTAGCTGGATTTTTTAAACCGCTGATCTCCAAACTGGTCGAAGTCGTTGAAATGCCAAGCTTGCCAGGACTATTCATGTTTGCAGTTCTTTTTCGGAGTCGCCACTAAACGAGACGGTGCTGCCAAGATATCGGAAGTCAGTGACTTGCTCTATGCTTTCAGTCCCCAGCTGGATATTCATCGGTGAGTTAGTGGTTGACATCGCTTTGGTTTTGGGGGCGTTGATATGTAACCCAAACCGCCCTGCTCTTTCGGCTATCTTGCATAAAAAGTCTTGAAGTTTGCTTTTGTCTTTCTCCATCAATCCAACATTGTCTGCAAAGTCGAGATCTTGGACTAGTCTGCCTGCAATTTCGATCTCGTATCCATCAATTTGCCTGAATATGTAGTCCACTATGAGAATAAAGAGGAATGGAGACAATACGCGTTCTTGTTTGACGCCTGTCATCATTTTGAAATATCTTGTATTTCCTTCGGAGGTTCTCATGCAGCATTCTGTGTCTTCGTACATTGCTAGGATAAGGCGAACCAGCTTTTCAGAAATACCGTAGAAGATCAGGATCCTCCATAGTATTGGGCGGTCTATGGAGTCGAACGCTTTTTCAAAATCGACGAACAATAGATATAGACGTTTTTTCCATTCATTTGATTCTTCAAGCATGGTCCTCAGTGTGAATATCTGATTGGTGCAAGATCCTTTTGGTCGGAAACCATGTTACTCTTCGCGTAAATGCTGGTCTAAGGCAGCTCGAAGTCTTGTCAGGATGATTATGCAGAAGAGTTTTCCGGGTATCGAGAGGAGGTTGATGCCTCTGTAATTGCCACAGACCGTCGCGTCTCCTTTTTTGAACAGTTTAATAATGATTCCTGCTCTCCAGTCCTTTGGGACTTTTTCTTTTTGCCAGAGCTGGGAAAAGAAGACTAGCCACACTGAAAGGGACCTGCGGATCGATGACTTGACTATTTCTCCAGATATACGGTCACTACCCGGAGATTTTCCATTCTTCAGCATATTCGAGGCTGAAAGGATCTCGTCCGCCGTTGGCTCGTTTTCATAAATGAGAAAATCCAAAAATGGGCTGTCCGGAATATCTGGTGGAACAGAAGGGGACGGGCGATTGAGAAGGTTTTCGAAGTAATCCGCATCTATCTTTTCGGTCATCTGGATCGGTTAGCAGTCTTCCGTTTCCGCCTTTTACTGGTCCTTCTTGTATATTAGTCTTCCCAACGATTTCTTTAGTTTGGCGGTACACAGCTCTCGTGTAACCAGGTCGGGCTCCTTCTTCTGCCGTTTTTGTTTTCTCACTGAGGTGCTTTCGTTTGTCTGACCTAGCACTTTTCTTCACTTCTCTGTCCGCTTCTTTATAAGCTATGTCTTTCATGACATCAGCAGTGGGATCATTTGAGAGGGTATAGCCCCATCTAGCCCCTCTCAAATGACGCCCCTGTCTGGTGTGTGTAGACACTATGAGGTTTCGTCTTCTGGATTGTTGTTTGACTTTATTTGCTGATGATTCTGCTGTTACCTTTTCTATTCATTGTGTCGATAGTCTTGTGTTCAATGTGAATGGTGTTTGAAGAAGTTTTCACGTTTTGACTAACTTGAGTTTGTTATGAGTTAACGTTGCCAAGACTGATTCTATTTTCTATTCCAGAGTAGGCAAGCGCAGTAATATTTTTTGTAGAATTCAGTTTCGGAATAAATCTGTAGCTCAAGTTCAGGAAATTGATTTTAGGCTTTTAGATTGGTTGTAATCTTTCATGGAAACACCACAGTCATGTTGTTGCAACAAAAGTTGTTCGTGGCCTTGGAGCGATTTGACGTTGGCCTTGGAGCGATAGAATTTTCTTATTTACCCCCGAGAGTCTTATTACTTTTCACGTTTTCACCCATATATTCCGCACGGCTGCATGTTGTGGGCAAGCAATTTTATGTGAATTTTTAAACTTGTTCAGGTTCTTCAAAATAAAGCTTGCGTCTTATTGATTGGTATGTTGAAGGTGCAAATACCACAACCCGCCACTCTTGGGGTGGCGAAAACAAAAACTTTTTGTTTTCGAAATCTTGATTGGCCCGGAAAAGACCAGTAATGTTTCCTTGAAAAGCTTGAAACTAATGTCCGTAAGTCCCTGACTCAAAAGGGACCCCTATGCCCAGAAAAAAAACTTGAAAAATAATTTTATTTGACTGAAAATGGGCCAAAACTGTTCATGGCGCAAGAATGTACTTAAAAAAAAATTTCTACGATAAGTTGAATTAAAAATTACAGGGCGTGTGCACTGGGACAAGGAAATCTCAATGAAAAGAAACAGCATTGAAAGATTTGGTTGTATCAATTCGTGGTGCCTAAATTTGTTTTGTATCTGATCGGTTTGCAACCTACTGGGCAGGTACCCTGGGCAAAACGACCCAAAAATGAGAAAATATTGCGTTGCATTGATCTGTGACTCCCCAACAAGGGGTCAAACATTGTTTTCTCCGATTAGTTTGAAACTTTCAGGTTAAGTAGACTGTACCACAAAGGGGACTTTAATGATGACAACAAATTTTGGAAAAAAAATTTGATTGTATCGGTATCGTGTGCAAAAAAATCGGTTTCTTTTTTCGATGATCCGCTTGAAAATTACAGGGCATGCAAACAATACCAAAATAGAACAATTTTCAAATGACTTTGATATGTGTTTATTTAAACAAACCAACATTTTTAACAAAAGGGAACCTGAAAAGCTTCTTTAATAAAATGAGTGATTAAGATGCATATATGTTTAAGGGCACTTGCGGGATGGGGGCCAGCTGTGTAAAAAACTAAGTTATGCAGATCCGAATCAATAAAAAATCTCTGGCCATATCCTTCATTATAAAATCCTATTAAAAAGCTACGACTGATTGAACGTTTTGATTGAATGTTCAAATTTTGCCTAGAAGTTAAATTGCGGTTTCCGTTTATTTTTCTAAAATCATGCTAATTTTCTCATAGTAATAAGTGTTGATGGGTGATTAAGTATTGTTATATGTTAAATACGATCAAGATTATGGGCAACCGTTCGATTCAGCTGATAGAAGAGCTTTACCGAAGTCCTATCCTTGTATTGTATACCAGATAAATACATTAAAGTGATTAATGTTGTGTACAAAACTAACATTGCTGCGGTTAAGGTAGAAAATGAGGTTAGTAGCTGGTTTCGTCTTAAATCATGAGTTAAGCAGGGTTGAGTTCTATCCCCATTTATATGAATCATTCTGGTGGACTTTGCCCTGCTCAGCAAAGCCGCACACTAAATTATTTTAACATATAATAATTTCCAGAATTAGCTTTTCTTTTGTTTATGAATTAATTCCGTTCAAATTAACCTACCTTATTTTAGGATTGTGACGGAAAAGTTTGTATTACTTTTTTATGGTGTCATGCTGGTTCCCCTCCCCACAGAAGACCCCCCCCCCCTGGAAAATTCTCTCCACATGTAAAGTTGAACAGCCAAAGGGAAATTAAGACACAAAATGAATGAAAAAAGAAGGAATTCTGGAATATTCTACCTCTATTCCAAGATACAGGCAGAATGCATGGTGTAGGATATCTTACAGGATTTGTTTTTATATTTTATTTCTTTTAATTCTTTTTTTGTGTTTTTGGGGGATGGGGGTTGAGTTGTCACATTAGGGTAAGATACAGGTTAAGGAAAATTATTTTCTTTCTTGTTTGAAATAAGGAATTTTGCCTATTTTAAATTTTCTTGGCTCTAACTTTGAAGTTTGACTCCATGTTACTGAAATTAATTTAAAAACGCTTCCCTTAAAGATACTTCAGAAGGGGAAACCTTCCTATGTGCGCCTAGTGGACGTGTTCTTGCTCGCAAGGGTGAACTAGCATGATCTAGACGTATGTACTATAGATGTAGGCGACAGACAAAGTGTATGGGAAGTAATTACTCACATTTCTTGGTCCCAGCCTGTATCTAGTGTCTTTTGGTGTGCTGCAGGGGGTCGGTCCTTGGTCCATTTCTATGTCTGGCGCATGTGCGACTAAATTTGCGACTTTAAGCTAAATACGTGCTTTATTTTGTATTATTTATAAACTCTGAATAGGCATTTAACCAGGGAAGGAACCTGTATCTAGTGTCTATTTGTCTATAAATCTAGCGTCTATTTAACCTGTATCTAGTGTCTTCTGGTGTGCTGCAGGGGTCGGTCCTTGGTCCATTTCTTTGTCTGGTGTATGTGTGACTAAATTTGCGACTTTAAGCTAAATAAGTACTTTATTTTGTATTATTTATAAATCTGAATAGGCATTTAACTAGGAGAGGAACCTATATCTAGTGTCTATTTGTCTATAAATCTAGCGTCTATTTAACCTGTATCTAGTGTCTTCTGGTGTGCTGCAGGGGTCGGTCCTTGGTCCATTTCTTTGTCTGGTGTATGTACGACTAAATTTGCGACTTTAAGCTAAATACGTGCTTTATTTTGTATTATTTATAAACTCTGAATAGGCATTTAACCAGGAGAGGAACATCCTGTATCTCTGTACTTCCATCATAGGGCAACCCTTCAACAGTTGTGACTAATTTCATATTTCTCGGTTATTTTCTTTAAATTTTATCTTAATCCTTGCCATGATAAATCAACAACAAAAATCCCCCCCCCCAAAAAAAAAAATATATAAAAATAAATACTGTACGATATTCTATACCATAAATCCTATCTATATTTTGGAACATAGGAAGAATACTCCAAATTCTTTTTTTTTCTTCATTCTTTTTGTCTTTATTTCTCTCTGGCTGCTTAATTTTATGCGCGGGGGGAATTTCCAGGGTTAATTGTGTTTTTTACAAGAGGGAATTAGCCTAGAACCCTTCTTCATATGTAATTGTGGTTTCAACCCGAACACAGAACTATGAATTAAAAAACGGAGCCAGGTCATTTGGCTTCTGTGTGGATTAAACTTCAAAACTCATGACCACCCTCCTGACGCTCCTAAATTGCGCTAGGCTACAGATTAATGGTAACACATGGCAGAAGAAGGAAGTTTTTGCTTGAGATCGTATCTGCTCCAATCAAAGGCACAAAACTTCCACCAGTTTGCTGTTACTTAAAAAGACTGCGAGATTGTTGATAAATAAAAGGTAAAAAATAACAAGAAAACCCTTTTATTTTGTCTTATATAATAAAGCATCACAGACCAAAATCACTGTCCATTTTTGAAGTACTTCAGATACTACAAGAGACTTACTAAGAAATGAATACCAGAAATTGACACACTACAATGATGTTGATTTAAAATATAAAACTCTGACAAAACAAATTCTTTCCAAGATAATTCGCAAACGAACCAGATAAAAAGACGAATCTGTTAATACTTTTATAGTTTTAAAAAAATAAAGTGTTGATGAATCCATACTTAAAAGAAGTTATTGGAAAAGAAAATAGAGTGTACATCAAAGCGAAAGCCACATTAATTACGCTTCCAGAACGTTTAAAAAAAAAAAATAAGTGCTTTAGATCCACAGTTCCCAAAGTGGGTATTATCCGCCCCTCCTCAAGCAGTTTTTTTCTATGCAGATTAAAAATGATTTTGTATTGTTATTTAAAGAATATTTTAAAATGTATGAGGGCTTGAGACAATGAACACTTATTTATCTATAATTGAAATTATAATACTAATCAAAAGAGGTCATAAGAAGTGCCGTATCCTGTGTTGTTTTCGGGGAGGGCGGGGGGTGTTATAAAAGGATTTTATTTGGGGGAGGGGGTTACAAACAAACATTAAAAAACGTGTAAAAATGTTCATTTTTGTTACGTTTTCATGAGTCGGACAAACATTTCCAGGGGTGGGGTCAAACCCACAACCTTTAACAGTCAACATTAAAAAACGTGTAAAAATGTTCATTTTTGTTACGTTTTCACGAGTCGGACAAACATTTCCAGGGGTGGGGTCAAACCCACAACCCCCCTTGTATACGGCTTTGGTCACAAGTATAAAATTTGAGGAAACCACTGGTTTAAGTCATAGGGTACATAAATATTGCATTACTCACATGAATTTAATAATATACATAAAAATAGGTTTTGGAGAGCATGAATTTCGAGATTCAGAAAAAAATATCAGGAAAATCATGAATTGGTGCTTTTTCCCAAAGCATAAAGCATAAAAAAGGATAAAAAAGCATAAAAAAGGGGTATCAGAGAGGGAACTTGGTTGGGAGGGGGGTGAGGTGAACATCTCACCCTTCTCAGTAATGCCTGAGCCACACTAGGCACATTTGTCCATATACAATAAAAAAAGCACGACTACGGCCCTAATAGTGCATCCCGTACATAATTTAGAGAGTTGAGCTATGCACAACTTTTAGATTTAAGGCTTAAATCTTTGAAATTAGGTACGATGTAATATTCGTATAGATTTTTTTCTTGTCAGTATAAATGAATTGTGCAAAAGATACGAAGACGTACCATTAGTAAGCAATACTTGGGAACACATGAGTGTTTAAATAGGGTTTTTCAAACAAAGTCAAGGCCTTTAAAATTTTTCGCTTTTGTTAGTACAATTGTGACATTAAAACCAAAGAAAAGCGCATATCCCTCATAATATTGGCTCTTTTTTCAATAGATTTGACTATGGTGAGGTTTGGACACTAGGCTTGCAGTATAATTATACAGTATAGGAAGTACAAACAGTATTAATATTGTATTTACGAACAAAACTAAAAATTCGGCGTTTTTCTGCATATGAGGTTTGTATGTGGTGACTACGATATGGTTAATTTTTCAAATGACAAAAGAAAAGTCCACATTTATCTAATATTTTATGCAATCTTAATATTGTAAACTTTTTTTGCAACTGTCTATTTTGTGAAAGTATCCTTTTAACAGAAAAGGGCTAGCTGTATTTTGACCTTTTCTACAGCTTCTTGTTTTATGAAATTTGATTGTGATTGAACCCATAAAAAAACGTTGTTAGGGGAAAGCATATATAACACGAGAATATTTAAAAGCTAAGGGTGTGAAAGGAATGTTTTTTTTCTGATTGATTTTAACCAAGTTACTAATTGAGTCGGTTTTTAACTTCAGAAAATAACGGTTGATTCTCCAAGTATTCGTTGGTCCAAAAACCAATTCCCAAATTTACTTAATTAATAATACTAATTTAAAATCATTATGGATATAGCAACACTATCTTTCACCGTATAGAAGTAAAACTCAAATTTTGCAAACAAGAGATCTACCCCAAATAGCACAGTTAAAAGTGTTGGCTTCGCCTCTATCTTTGAGGATTAATTAATTCCTTAAGAAGAAATGGAAGATAAAATAAGCTCTTTAGTTGCATTTCTCTTTGAAAGTCAAAATCTTAGCCTATACCCAAATTCTTCTCTTTCGACTTCCGAATCCTGCCTCCTCTTCCTCTGTATCTAAGGGTTCTTCATCTTCTTCTAGTGAATAAATCGTAGGTGTGAATTTATTCCTTCCTCGACGTACTCGGAGACTTCCTAGGTGAAAAAATTTAAATTGTGTCATACTAAAAGGTGTGTCTTTATATCTAAAAATCAATGACAAACGAAAGTCAGAGAGGAGAGAAAGTAGCAAAATGAAAAATAAAATCAAAAAAGGGTGAAAAAACGAGGATTTTGTTAGCCAGCGAACCATGAAGATGACAAAATATAAGCAAATATTTCGACAAGGACCTCCGCCAAGTCGTCCTCAGTGCTAAACAAAAAAGAAAAAAAAAAGGAAAATCTAACCTTTCGAAGTTTACTGTACAAAGACAGAACAGACACTGAATAAAAAACCAGGCAGGAATCAATGAAAATAAATTTACCAAAATGATTGTGCAAGGATCTTTCGTCTTGCAATAATTTTAGCTGGTCAACAATTTCGGTTTTCATTTGATATGCAAATAGGTTCTTTTAAGTTTTTTCGGATGAAAATATTGATTGAGTCCTTCAAGATTAAACTGTCGTAAATTGGGCCTAATGAAATATCTCCAGTATGTCTATTTATTGCTAAATTTTGGTTCATATATATTTTTATCTCAATTACCTCTTTAAAAGTTTGTGGTACACTATTTACAGTTGATATTAAGGTTGCGTCGTCAAACAGAACTAGATGGGTCGGATTTACGAAAATATGCGAAGCCAATGCCGAATCAAAGTTGTCATTGTTATTTTTTCAATCTCAGGGACTTATCTATCGAAATTTTGTGCTCATGCAAACGTTCACCTAGTTGTTGATGGGTCCTACCAATGTAAAAGTTTCCACAAGAACACGGGATTCTGTAGACACCACTACCCAGTACAGGGTCTGTTTTATCCTTTCCTGAGTTGAAAAAGTGTTCAACTTTTTGTTCGGTTTTGAAAGAAACAGAGAGATTATGTTTATTTAAAATATTTCCAAGTTTATCGCCAAG
Source organism: Artemia sp. Qi Xiang Cuo (assembly GCF_049724085.1). Lineage (NCBI taxonomy): Eukaryota > Metazoa > Arthropoda > Branchiopoda > Anostraca > Artemiidae > Artemia > Artemia sp. Qi Xiang Cuo. The sequence goes on from NC_142804.1 coordinate 41,258,234, forward strand.
TTTCGGGATGTATGGTAAAACGATGAAAGTTTTTTTCTCAATTGCCGGTGTAACTGAATCAAGGGGGACAAGCTCCCTATTTTGTTCTTTTATCTTTTATGTATTTGCTAAAAATCAATAAGGCCAATATTAATAATCATTAAAGTTTCGCTTCATATGTCAATCGCCCAAAATTAATCAAATTAACTGCGAATTTCATGATTTTAACCTACTTAATTTGAAGTTTCTATAGCCTATTCTAAGAGAAAGTATGAAAATCGTAATTTAAAGTTTCTATGTCCTAAGAAACAATTGTGTGATTTTAGGATTTTGATGGGATTAAATCAGTACAACAGGCAGTATTCGAGGGATTTGTCCCTTTCGTGGGAGTTCTAGACCTTACATGGGAATTTCTCGTTGAAAAGCGGTACGGGGTTGCCCAGGGATAATTGACATGTATAGAGGTTTTCCTTATTTGAGCATTTTTAATCAGAGCCGTTCCTAGGGTTTGTAGCACCCGGGACAAAATTAATTACGGTGCCCCATCCTGAATCAAACATAAATTAAAAAAGGCTCCAGCCGTGGCGTCCCCCAAGCCGTAGCCCGACCCTCAGCAATGGCGCCGGAGGCAGCTTGCTCCGGTTGCCCCCGCCCATTTTTTAACGACCCTGCCTGTAATTGAAGCAATTGGGATTTTTTTAGACCCTATGAAGTATTTTATTTTCAATATTGCCCATGCCAACGGTGAAATGATTGACCAAAAAAAGACGAAATTCAACCTTAGGTTTGATTTTCATTATGGACAAGCGTTTGGCACCAAAAATTTGCAGAAAGCAGAGCCTTTAAACCCTATCACCTCGATAGATTTATCATTTCCGTACAGACTGAACCTAAGGTTGATGCAAACTAGACATGCAAAGTCCTGCTTGGTCTCCCAAAAAATCAGAACCCCAAAAGTATGTCAGCTAAATAATACTTGAGTGGGAAACCTTGGGAAACTGAACGTAATGAATAGTCCTGAAGATATTCGTTTTGACGTCTAAAAATACTGAGCCATTGGGGCTCAACTCTTCTGTTCAGCATTGTTGTGTTTAAAAGACTGTTCAATGAGTTGAAAAACAACAAAACCAGCCATTGACATCGTCTCGAGAGCCAGAAAATCTGCCTAATTCATGGATTTGAACTCAGAAGGTGTAAAAAGGGCTAAAAGAGGTAAATTCCAATTCTACTTGGGAAGACGCGGCAGCACTAACCACTGATGCCCCTGTAATATTGTTTTTTTCTATTTAAAAGTGCCGCTACTGTAAACAGTTGTTTATAAAACTTACTGTAGCTATTACCTGACGTCAGTGGCGTATTTAGCTCCTTTTCCTCCCAAAAACCTTAGGATTTTTTGAAGAGCCTAAACTCTTGCTGTGGTTACCTCCACTTTTCATTTATAGTTTGTTAGTCTCTTTTAAGTACTTCGCAGCAATAAACCCCTTATCACAAGTTCAAACAAATTTTTTGCTTCGTAGTATACTGACACTCACTTTTTGAACGGGCTCACTCTCTGATTAGTGACTGAGATTAGCTACTTATGACGATTTTTGTCATGACAATTTTAGTCACCTGACAATTTTTGGCGGTATATTATAATTTTTTTCAGCTTTTTAGCATACTATTGCCTTTTTAGATTATTTACTTTTAAGCTTGGATGTTCGAACAGGAAATTTATTCAAACGCACCATAAAAAGAGGTTTCATATACATATTATGATAGAAAGGTGGATAAGTTGAAATCAGAGTCATACAAGGATCGTCAATCCTTATAATTGGATGGCCAAAAGTGAGGGGATGTTGAAAAAAGCAAATATATGGAAGAATGCACGGTTTAGTTTGATCCCAAAATTACACTGGGATTCCTGCCAGAGATAAATGTACTACTTGAGACAATTTATACCAAAAATAGTTGTCTAAGAAGTGGATATAAAAAGTAGTAGGCCTACACATTGCGGAAAACTCTGGGCCCTTGTGCACATTCTTTTAAATTGAAAATACTGTTCAATCACATAAAAAAACACGTGATCACCTCTGTGCTTTGCATTGTGCAGCAGCTCCTTAATGCGTACAGTAGCGTCGGGTCTTTTTGAAGGATTTTTTATTCATTAAAAATGCGTTTTTACGGATTTTCTGACAGACAAATTGCGATTTCGATGACCGAGAAGCGGTAACACTGACGGCAAACCAGCAACTATATGACATCGAACTGACAACTGTTAAATATGCAACTTAGAGGACCTTGATTTTGGACGGCTGACATATTTCATGTATATAATGAGGGATGGGTGGAAGAGGGAGGCAGCATTGCATCACCAGCATTAGATATGTTACCAGTAGACAGGGTAGCTTTTTTGTGAAAATCATATTGACCCATTTCGGTAAAGTGAGCGTTTGAATTGAAATTTTTGTGTTGGTCAATTATTATGATGGGCATCTTACGTCCAAAGTTAGTGGTATATTTTACTGATTGGCTGGTCGATTTTAACGACCAAGATTTTAGTAAAGTTGCAGTAGAATCCTTAAAATTACGGTGAAATAGGCAAAAAGCACAGAGGTTATTCGTGAAAAACCTCCAGTCATCCTGTAGTCAAGCTCTGGCATGTGTGTCATCTCGCTCTGGTATTACGTCTGTCTGGAGGTTCGTTTGTATCTCTCACATGTTCTATGAAGTTTGCTTTTCGGTCTTCCTCTTCTAAGTATACATTCTGGTTGCTACTGGAGAAGTATCTTGCGCAGTCTGGTGGCTGACATGCGGGCTACATGACCTAAGTATTGGCACCTTCATTTTTAAACACCTCATATATCTGGTAGATTCGTGTGTTGGCATATTTCCGCGTTGTTTATTCTCTCTGTCCAGCTAATACTGAGTATTCTTCGAAGACAATAAATTTTAAGAATTCAATTGCACATGTTAGGACAGACAGAACATTAGTTTGGAACAATCGGAGTTTCATTTGAGGCGACTAATTTTCTGATCTCCACAGCGGTTGAAATACTGAGCTTGCCAAGGCTATGCGAGGTCACAGCTTTTTCACATAATCGCCGCTGTATATTGATTTTCTCCAAAGGTTTTTAAAGTCGACAAATTAATCTATGATTTGCCCCCATACTGATAGTTCATGGATGTGTTATTCATTGGCTTTGGTTTTAAAATCAATTATATTTACTCATTCAGCTAGCTCTTGCAGAATTTCTTCCTAGATGACGTTGTGCTATCCGCGATAAAATTTCGATTTTCTACACTTCTGCTCTCACGTGATGCTGATTTTGAAGAGCCAACCTTTGAATTAGATAATCCACTAATTTTTGATTGTCGAAATATGACTATCAATATCTTACATTGTATAAATACTTCTACTACTACTCAGGGCTGTAATTTCGTCAAAATCCTGGAGAAGGGGGCAAAGTTGGAGCCAATTTTCCCAAATCCAGTTAAAATGACATTAAAAACTAAAAAATCAACCGTTTGGTACCATAAAGGTACTATTTAGTACTTCAACAGAACTATAAATGTACTTTATGGTACTAAATAAAGGTAACTTATAATACTATAAAGGTAATATGTACTAAAAACTGATCTGTTTCTGTTGGTGCTTGAATTATGCAGGTTTATCTTAGTTTTGACAAGATTTTTGGAAGAAACTAACTGCTACTGTTGCTACTAGCAACTCAGTACACTCCAGCGCCAAGCCGGCTGAGGCCAACACAGCTAAAAATGTTCATCTTCCATCCCAATCTATTCAAAGCCTCCCTCTTCAAACTCTCCCAAGAAGTTCCTATTTCCCTTAAGTCTTTCCTTACGACATCCTCCCATCTCATTCGAGGACGAACTGCTTTTTGCTTGGCCCTAGATGGTTGGCCGACAAGGAGGATCTTTGGCAATCTGTCATGTATAAGTAGTGATATATTAACCATATTCTAGCTTAGCACTATCATTCACATTAATTTCTAATGTTCTCTTTTTCTATCCATGGTCTTGTGTTTCATAACTTTCAGATGATCAGAGCGTAAATGCATTTTAAGCTTATAATTTTAAAAAGTGCTCTTTCGGTAACGAAAAATCGACTTTCTTATCGCTGTTTGTCGTCAGTTTCGAGATGATCTTTTCTATTTAACCTTAGGTTTATTGAAATAGCTGAACGCATAAGAATACATAAGATACATATGCATAAGAATATGACGTTATTCATGCTTCTTGCTATAGCAACACAATAAATGGAGAAGAAATGCATGTCTTTTATTTGCTTTTTTTTAATTATGAAAATTGTATTCCTCGCGTTTTTGTATGTAAAAAATACTGAACGATTGTTGTACAACTTAATGACTTGATAGCTTCCAGCTATTATTTTGCAAATTTCTTAGTATTAACTGTCTAGATAATGTTTTTCTGGAAATAAACTATACCCAAATATGCTTAGGAATTCATAGATTTCAGAAACGTGAGGTTTTATTAACAAAGATTTAAAAAAGGAATTTACTTTTTTATAACAACGAGGTACTTTCAAAACCTGGGTTTTCAGCGGTTTAAGCATTTTTATAATTATTTAAAATAAGCGAAGTTTATATATGAAGGACTTGTTGGCATAATTCTATAAATAATAGAACTTATTTACTTACGATAACTAAATTTACCTTCTGACAGCTTCCTACCGCAATATCTTCCAAACCACCCGTCATCGCAGATACACCTATCTCCTGGAATACATTGTCCATTTGTACAAGGCTTAGAACATGTGTAACTAGCCCCTTCTAGAGTAGATCCTAATGGAGGAAGATCGCATTGGTCTCCTCGAAATCCTCCAGGACATCGACACTTGTTAACACCCTTGCATTTGCCACCATTGAGGCATGGGATGGAACATCTACCTTTAAGATTTTATGAAATTTCAAATGAAATAAAAAAAAATTTAAATAAAATTAAAAAATATTAATGTAAAAATTTTTGCACAATTTTTGGTCTACAGAATTTTCACATGATTAAGAACGAGTAATAAGAACAAAACTGTCTAGTTTTTTTTTATCTTTATTCATCTAATTTATCATGATAAAGTATTCTTAACGAATATAAGAGGACATAGCCCCAGAGAGTGTAGAGAGGAGAAACGAAACGGAGTCACAAATAGTGAGAGAATAGCAAGTCATAGGCGAAAGAGAAAAGGCTTGCCAGGATTGATGGATACAATAATAGGAACTGATATTGAACTCCGAAGTATTATTTCTTAATAACCGGTTTTATCGATCATTTTCTAATATATTTTTCCAGAAGCCCCACACACTGGAAAGATATACATCTTAGAATTTTGAATTTCTTAGAAACAGAATCTCGTCTTAGTTGGAGATTCCTCTGTCGTTGATGTTTTTTTTTCCGATTTCATGTTCTTGTTGTTTTTTTCGTGGCTCATCCGTATTGAACGGATGATCGTAGAAAATTGGAAAAGTATTCAATCTTGAATTCTGAATTCTAGTCCATTTTTAGGTGTTGAAGCTGATCATGGGCAATTGGCTGCTCTAAGTACCCTAGGGCATCCTCTTGGCTCCATATGACATTTGATCAAAACTTCAAGATACCTATTTTAATTAGAACAGTCGAAAAGCCAAAATATAATGATTGATTACATTTTATTACATTGATTACATTTGGCGAAAAGCCAAAATATAAAGATTAAATGATTAGTGTAATCTTAGAGGCAAGGTCCCTAATTATGAAAATAGGTTGTTTCAAAACAGAGAATTTACATTGAGTATATACAAACATTGAGCATTATAGGAATCAGAACCATACAAGGAATTTTAATCTGTATATTTAATGGTCCCATGTCCAGTTGCCAACTTTACCATATAGACGTTTCGGACGGTCCACGTTGGGTGGTTCCTCTGGCTTGAGCTTCCTCCTCTGATGAACCACCTATGCATAGACACGTCAAATCTCTTTAATACCAGGATTATTCAAAGATCGTTTAGGAAACATTAATTTTAAAATGAATGTGACGACAGGAGGAGTTGATCCTATTTTATTAGGGGTTCCGTCCACCTAGCCGTCCTGGCTAGGTGGACGTGCGTTGGGTTGAGAATTCTTTGTCCAAGGGACACGGGCTCGATCCCTTGCATGGTCGGTTATTTGATCTAGGACGAAGGTTAGTGCTGTGACTGTGTGAGGTCAGTCAGAGTCAATCGACCCCTTAATGGATGCCAGGAGAGATCTGGGGAAGGTGAGCAGGAAGGGTGTGTAAGAGCGCAGGATGGCTGGCCCCCAACCCCCCATTGCACTTCCTGACTGAAGGGCCACGAAACGGAGATCAGCACCACCCGTTTGGACCTTAAGGGTCTAGTGCCGTCACACTTACTTACTTGATACATAATTTCATGGCGATATTTATGGTGGTCGTACATATGATGGTGGAAGCGTGCATGGAAAGGAGGAGAGGAACTGCTTTGAAACTTTTAAAGTTGGCCAACATGACATTGAATGTGATAAATTAGTAGACAAACTACCTTTTTATATATACTTAAAAGGAAAATATATATTAATGAATGTAACTTTTAATGAAGACCGTAGAAAAATACATATCATAGGCAGCGCAATTGCGCTGTCTAAGCAAAGAGCGAAGTACTAATAAAGGCCGAAATATTATAACTTTACGTCCAGAAGCGTTTATCAAGGGAGAAAAAATAACATTTTTTTCTCTCTCTTTACGTTATTTCCCTGTAAGTTTAACTATTTAGTCTAGTTTTATTTTCGTTGATAAAGGCTTTTGGACGTAAGGCCAGTATGTTACGAATATTCTTTAATTCTTATAACCGTTACATTTAAATAGTCTTAGATTTATGATCATAGACATACGGTCGGAATTATGGATCTAGACGTGTCTGAAGTATGGTTTGTCTTTTGTTTTGTATGTTGTTGTTTTTTTTGGGGGGGGGGGCAAGGTATTTTTCTGGGACTACTTTCAACCAATTTTATGGGGAAGTAGGCACGTCAAGCCGTTTGATATGGCATATTTGCTTCCATTTGCTTCTGTCACAAGATAGTGAAAGATATTACTTACTATGCTCACACCTTGGGCCATAGAAACCTTTTGAGCAGTGACACGTGTCTTTTTGAATGCACTTGCCTCCATTTAAGCACTTTTCTTTACACAGACCTAAAAATAGATTATAATACAAATTTCATTGCACGTGGGTCTTTTTAGTGATAGAATGAATATTCTGTCGCCAAAGCTGGAGGTCTAATAGATATTACCCAATAGAGTGGATAGCCTACTATTAAAGTACCAATGACATTAAAATAAAAACATTTTTTGCCTTCTGGACGCATCTTAGATCTATTCATATTTAAAAACAGTGATTTCTTAATATTTTTCTTTTGGTTGTTCAAAATTACTAAGTTTTTACGGAAGTAACAAATTTTCATCAGTTTTGCGACATGGAACGATGAACATTGATAAGCGAAATTAATTAGTTAAATTTAACGATGCTTTTCGTCCATAAAAATTCAAAAATTAAGAACGTGTTGATTCCCAAAGGCAACTACACTTTCAAAGCAAAGCTATACCTTCTTAGGTTGTTTAGTGCCATATGTTTTTTTTTGCTTTTTATTTTCACTGTCCTTGGAACTTAAAAGTTTTCTTTCAGCCTTCAAAAAATTTTGAAAAAAACGTTTATGCCACATGCCAAACATTATCTACAGTTACAAACAGTAGGTGAAGGTACATGCTACACATTTATCAACAGTTATATTCTTACAGGAAATGCTTCATCCGTCAATTGCTATCTTGCGAAATCACCTTCGCCAAGTACATAGTGGGGCAAAAGCTGCAAGAATCAAAGAAATTCGGGATCGAATCTTGAGGGTCGATCATGCCGGAGAATTGGGAGCAGACAGAATATATGCTGGACAATTAGCAGTTCTAGGTAATTAAATCAACTTTTTCAGTTCAAAATACTCAATTAACTCTTTCATCTAATAATATTGTGAAATGAAAAATAGAAATCGTTGCGTGTTCTATTAATAGCGTTTTTCGACGGTCAAACTATGGACGGAAGTAGTTTCTTTAGATCGTTTTTATACTCTCCGAAAAGACAATCATAGAATGGAAATAATGGACTTTTTGCGAAGAAAAAGTTAGAAGATATATTTTGTTTCGTAGGTTAACTGAAGGACAAAAGTACCTGTCATGCGGATTTTTATTGGCATTTCATTTTAGATATATTCTGAGAAACTAATGTTACCTATCGGAAAAACGCTATCTTCGCCTAAATTTTTACCTCTTTACGTCATGTATCGTCATAACGTTATATATCCGAAAACAGCGAACTTCGCGTTAAAAATTATAATTTTACCTCTTTACGTCAGCTGAGATCAAACCCTGTGGGCTTTATTGCCAATCAGAGATCTATCCCCTATGCTACCAGTGGCGTTAGCTGGGGGACGGGGCATCGACCTCCTCCGATTTTTGCCCCCCCCTCCCCAGATTTTGAAAAATACCTTTTTTCGGTATTTTCATTGAATTTTTTCGTAATTTCATAAAAAATATTGAAAGAACAAGAAAATTGCCTCCCTAGATTTTCAAAAACACATGTTTTGTTCCCCTCCTAGTTTCCGTGAATTAACGCCACTGCACGCTACCACAGAATATGGCTAAAACCAGTGGCGTCAATTCAAAAATAAAAGGGAGGAAGTAATGTGTTCTTATAAAATCTAGGAGGAGCGAAATTTGTCGTTTTTTCAATTTGTGTAAATAAGAATACCAAAAAAAGGCATATTTCGATGGAAATCCCCCCCCCCAAAAGTTATTTTCTATATATCGCAGGGAGGGGGGTACAAAAAATCTAGGGGACGCAAAGGGGACCCCAGTGATCTAAGGGATCCAGGAGGGTATCAGATTGAACCCGTCCCCCGAAATTTTTATCCGATTCGTAAAACGTAACAAAATGCAAATAAACAGATTTTGTAAGTTTTTGTCTGCAAACAACCCCGGCCCCCCCGAACAAAAATACAGGATACGCCCTTGATCCTAATAACTATGATTTTAATTTGTCACTTATTTTTCTAGTTTATATGATTTTCTGTTTGATTATTTATAACGATTCTTAGAAGATTCCTTGAAACTATGAGCTCATATACTTGCACGATTTATCCTTTTTCAAGAAAAAGAATGTTTCAATTTTTTAGGAAATACACCCGCTGCGAAAACAATCCAACACATGTGGGATCAGGAGAAAGAGCACAAAGAAAAATTTGAAGAACTCATTCCCAAGTATAGGGCCCGGCCCACTGCCTTATTACCAATCTGGAATGTTGCAGGATGGGTGCTTGGAGCTGGTAATTCTTTTCTTTTCAAACTGGAACTACTTTGGGCAGAATATTAAAAGTTAAAATGAACATTCGGTCATAAGAGAAGTCAACAAATTGCATGGCATTAGTCACATTTTACTTTGGGCTTGTATGCAATTTCCAAATATTAGAAATTCAAGAAGAAGATTTAAATTGTTCCGTTCCGGTATTGAGATTTTTTATCCACATCTGGTAACGCAATATAAAAATATATGATATATCTTTATATATATATCTTTTTTATTTTGTATAAAACCTGGAGTTTTTTCTCTTTTTTTCTTTCTATTGTACCGTCGCAAATAAGCAGATATGCATCAGGTTATGAATAAAGTAAGTAATTAAGATAAAGAAAATATAACAAAACAGAGTAGACTTTTTTTCTTTTTGTTTTAAGCTACAAAAGCCAAGTAGCTGAATTCGAATGTGTATTTTCAATATTTGCTGGGAAGAAAATGAAGGTAATTGGTTGTTGCAGAATTCCAGTGATTTAATATAAAAAATAAATCAAGTATTCAAGTTATCTTGGCAAAAGTTCAGTATCTGGAATTGAATAAAAATGTCTTCTAAACAAAGGTTACTTATGTATTATAGTGGCCCCACTCAAAAAATGAAGTTATCTTAATCCTAAGGAAATATACCTAAATATTATGAAAATATAATAATTAACTGACAGAATTATGGACACTATAACTAATTATAATGAGCAGGCCACCCAGAACGCGTTATATTAAATACCTAACCAAAATACCAACTCTATATATTAAATATTTAATTAAAATATAACTATATTGTAGTTTTTCTCACTGTGCCAAAACTAATTGTTTCCGAATGCAGACAGAGAAACCGGTTTTACGCAAACAGATCAGATCAAACTTCGTGAGTGGGGTCGCTATAATAAATAAGGGTACTCTTGCATTATATGGGCCTTTCTAAAAAGTCAAGTTTGGTTAATTCTAATCATATAAAATAAAATATGATGAATATATAATAGTTTAGAAACAAATTTGGGCTGTATATTTGCACATTAGCATTGCAGCACAGCATTGCATTAAAACATTGCATATATTAAATACGTAACCTAACCTAGGTACCTTCCTCCCCCCCCCCCTAAACCCAAAAAACAACAGTTTAAATATCGTATACGCAATGAAAACCACACTATACATTCCATTACTTTATAGCGGTGTCTTGAATTAACCCATCAAAAACGGGTTTTTCGTGACTGGTTTCCGTGAAAGGCCCATATAATGCAAGAGTACCTAAATAAGTATCAAAAAAAGAAAATGTTTATATTTATATATAAAATATGGCAAATGTGTTTTCAGGCAGTGCTCTTCTTGGCAAAGAAGCCGCCATGGCTTGCACTGTTGCAGTCGAGTCTTCCATCGTCGAACATTACAATAGTCAAATACGTGAGCTATCAAGAATTGACCCCGAAGGAAGTAAGGAAATCTTAGAAGCTATAAAAAAGTTTCGTGACGATGAACAAGACCACCACGACACAGGTTTGTCGCACGGAGCGGAACAAGCGCCGATGTATCAAGCCATGTCGACTGCCATAAAAATTGGATGCAAGGGAGCCATCTGGCTTAGCGAAAAAATTTAGCTTTTTATCACTTCGTAATTCATATTTGTGATATACCATTTTCTATCAATAAATTAGTTGTCTTTCGATGGTAAGGCTATAGTTTAAACAGTAAGATTGGAGCAGAGCAGACTCCGTAAACGTGCACAGTCAGGCTGAGTAGATTTATCATGTTGCACATACTTAAATGTGCTAATTATTTAAAATAATTTGCTAATTATTTATAAACATTTATATTTGCTAATTATTAAGTTTTGTTTCATTTTATTCTCTCATTGCCTTTTATTGCATTTACATTAAGATCTCATTGTTTAAAGGGAATAAACCAAATAAACCATTTAATTGTTAGAACGTAATTATAAAAAATTAAGCTTCTTATCACATGGCTCTTGTGTAAATCAATTTTTAAGGCATTAAGGAAAAAACTTAAATTTTTTGGATAAAAAGAGGAAGGTTGAGGGGTTGGCTGCCACTCCCATATACAGGACACTTTCTGATCCATTGCTTTGACGTTGCTTTTTACTTTCATTTGAAATAAATTGTTCTTTTTTTGTTATGTGATTTTGTTTCTTTAATTCTTGATCTATACCATATTCTGGGCTATCCAAATTATGAGTAGGGACTACAAACACTCTCCCCTTACACCCATGCTTAAAATTTGTGTGACAATGCTTCAAGAATGAAAAGGCTCAGACTGGTGTATTCGTTCATAACAGAATAGAAATTATCCTGAACGTTAGGGGGTTAAATGCCTCCTTACCCCCCCCCCCCAGGCTTAAGTTTTTTTTAAACATATTTTTAGTAGGAGGGGGCTAGAGTCTAGCTATAATATATAAATAAGTGAAAATGAAAAGAATGCAAAAACATAAGCTGCAATCGGCCCATACCAAGGGGAGACATCCCTTTGGGTCCACCGCTAGAGATGGCTAAAAAATTTAGGTTTGAAAATGAAATTTTTTAGGTTTTTCGTTCCCATTCGCCAATGTATAGACCCATTAACCCCCCCCCCCCCTTCCCCACCCAGTAGTTACCATAGGCCTATATATGTACATATGTACTTATGTGCCTATCTTTATGCATTCATGTACCTTTGTTTACTTACGTGCTTGTTTCTGCTAGTTATGTCCCCCTTTAACAAATTATTTAGCGAGATACTTCCTTGGATTTATTTTTGATTTTTCAGAATCAGGTCAATTATATTGGCTCTTAGTGAAACATCACAAAGTCTTGCTAACATTAGAACTAACAGCAGACCTTTAACCTTTCAAAACGAAATGAAATTAAAACAGATGCAAAGTTTGAAAGTTACAATAAAGTATGTCTTTTATTTGCTAGCCAAAGCCGTACCCACAGGGGGGGGGGGTAGGGGGGTTTCAACCCCTCCCTAAATGTTTTTTGACTCGTAAAAACGTAACAAGAATGGATGTAAACAATTTTTGTATGCGTTTTTTGAGGTTTCTTTGTGTACCCCCCCCCCCCCTTCGAAAAAAAAATCTTTGAGTAAAACCCTCTCCAAAAAAAATCCTGGGTATGGCCTTGTTGCTAGCTGACTTTACTTGTATTTAAATGCAAAATGGTTTTTATCAGCGTATGAATTGCGATCATTTTTTTTTTATTATAAACCAGCTTGACAAAGGACAGATATACTGCCTGACATAAAGCGTTCTTTAAATATCCAGCTTAACTTCAATTTCCGAAAGTTGACAAAGCTTCTTTGAAGTCAGAGTTGAGCTTTGATTAGAGTTGATAGAGTAACCCCCATAATCTCCATCTGGCTTCAGTTCTGCTAAATACAAATATGACTTAATTATGGTAACGAAAATCAAATACTCACCCCCTTCACAATGTCTACCTTGGTAGCCTGGTGGACAGGAACAGACACCGGGGGATATACAAATACCCCCATTCATGCATTGGGGATAACACAAAGCAGTTCTACAGTACTGACCCATATAACCTTCGGGGCACTGACATATCTTATCTTGGTTACACCAGCCACCATTGGCACACTTTCGATCACACTCAGGATCAGGCCCTGTAATTTCACTTGATTTTAATTTAAAGGGATTTTATTTTTCTTTTGAACCGTTCACTGCAAAAAGAATATGTCCACAAAAAAACTATTCTATTCTTAAAATAGCCGAGGTAAAAAAAAATGTTTTATTATTTATTAGTTGTATTATTTTGGTGTAATTTTAATAACCTGATACGTTGGACAGTTACAATCACGGTTACAATCGACAATGTAATACAAGGCATTTCAAAATCATGGATGTTTTATTATGCATATTTTGGATTTATTTTAGTCGAATTTTAATATTTTTTATTTTATTCTTACATTTTAGTTTGGTATTAGTTCTTTCACAGAAGTAGTGTGACAGTGAATTAAATTAAATAAAAAGCTGCAAGAAATTAAAGATATAAATAAAATTGCAAAAATAATATAAAGGAATTCGTATTCCTTTTCCGTTAAAGAATTCGTTTTATGTAAGTTCTCAGTTGAGGCTTACTTATTATGCATGCCACCTTAATTATTTGGGTTTAACCAAACACAACAAAGCTAAGAATCAACTTTTTTTCCATATACAATATAGAGGTTAAAGACGCTAAAAACGATTATTTTAGCTGCATTAAAGAAAATTGAACTTTATCACTTTTCTAATGATCCTTTCAACTACTTGAATTTTTCACTGAAGTAGTGTGACAGAAAATTAAATTAAAATAAAAATCCGAAAAAAAAGATATAAATAAAAATTCCAAAAACAGTCTAAAGGATTTCGTAATCCTTTTTTTGTACAGGAATTCGTTTTATGCAAGTTCTCAGCTGAGGCTGACTTAGTATGCATACCACCTTAGTTATTTGAGTTTAACCCATCACGAGGAAGCTAAAAATAAAAGTTTTTCCCCACATTATATAGAGATTAAAGACGCTACAAAGGAATATTTCAGCTGAATTAAAAAAAAAATTATCATTGTTCTAATTATCCTTTCAACTGTTTAAATTTTTCACTGAAGTAGTATAACAGAGAATTAAATTAAATAAAAAGCTGAAAAAAAGTGATAATAAAATGGCAAAAACAACCTAAAGAGTTTGCTTCACCAATGCATTGCATTCTAGTTCAGTTTTGGGGCCAACCTAGTTACAAATCCCTACACAAATATTCTTTGAAATGCATTATAAGAAGGAAATTGCTATGGACAGTAATGCCCGAGCCACACCACAGTCACACGAATCGATGAGGAATCAAAATTTGTGAATGATACGGGTCTTTCTTCAATTTTAACGCCACACTTGTGCTACATACGCCTTGACTGGCTCAGGGACCAAGTCCACCCCCTCGTTGATCCTAGGCAGTTTGGAAATCTTAACTCTACATCAACCTCTCATTACCTTATCCACCTTGTTGACTCCATGGGGAGACTACTTGAGAGACCAAACACCTGGCTAAACCTAATTTCTGTTAACCTACAAAAGGCTTTCGACCTGGTTAACCATAATATCTTGATAGAAAAACGTATCGAAGAATTCCAGGTCGAAACATATTTAGTCAAGTTTGTTGCCTCATTTCTTTCAAACAGATCACAGGCAGTCAAATATCAAGATTGCTACTCCAGCCACCTTCGTATTCACAGTGGCATTCCCCAAGGTACTATTCTTGGCCCCCTCCCCTTTTCCGTCATCATCAAAAGTCTTTCAATGAATTACCCTGACAGGTGGAAATTTGTCGACGACCTAATAGTTGTAGAGACATGTTATAAAAATATTTATAGCAATCCAATAGACATCCTCCATGACATTGCAGGCGAGGCTTCTTCTCTTGATATGACGGTTAATCTTGTAAATCCACTATATTATCTGTCAGTCTCCTAAAGTACCCTCCTCTTTTACTTCATCCTATTCCTCCTGAGATTTCAGCTACTTCCTTTAAACTCCTAGGTGTTACCATATCTTCTGATTTGAAGAGGGACACCCATGTAAATAACATCCTTCGTCAAGCAAACTTGTCACTAGGGCCGTTTTTTAGCACTAAGATCTTTCATCTTTCTGCAAAGATTATCGTTTTTTTTAACTCATCTTTTTTCCAAGATTTTACAGCTCACTGATGTTAGCAAAAAGCGTGAAAGACGCCATCTTTCTGCCATATAGTATTTCGTATTCGTCTAATCAAATACCTTTCGTAGCAAACAAGACTGAACGCTAAATTATGCTATTTTTACAGTCATCTAAGAAAAAAAATATCACTTATTTAATACACTAACAAAATATGGTACGAAGGAATTTGCAAATCTGTTCGTTCGGCACTTGAGGGGTTGTAGTCTGTTCTGATGCCCTGGTGAGTTTGGGGTTCGGTGCGGTTGGAGGAAGAATTGAGCGATGTTTCTCGTTTGACATGAGTGATTTCCCGAATCTCATTATCAAATCGTGTCTTCGGGCGAACAAAGTGGGCAAGCTCATAACCACAAGGGCATGCTCGTAACTCTCATACCTGAGTCCAAGAACTATTTTAGTAGCACGTTTTTGAACGTCTTCTAGTTCCTCTGACATGTAGGCAGTTTTTGTGCTAAGGGACCCCAGACAGGACAACAATATTCAAGGATTGGGCTGATGTATGCCGTGTAAGCCAGTAAGAGTTGACGATCTGAGAGACCCAGCCTTCGCATACTCGTTAGACTTTGGATAGAGTAGTGTCCTTTGCGCACGATATTGTTAATATAGGACAATGATGAGAGAACTTTGATGATATACTCGTCATTGTTCTCAGACCGCTGATCAGACCAGAATGATGAAAGGCGTTTGCATAAAAATGACAAAAGATGCAAGATCTTAGTTCAAAGATTTCACTTGTAAGATTTTTCTGACAAAATTTTTATTATCTTAGCAATTTGATGAGTGAAAAAAACGGCCCTACTTTCTCTTCTGAATAAATTTAGTTGCCCCCCATCTCAATTACTATAGGTACATATTTCTTTTGTACGTCCTTTGGTCGAGTACGCTTGTCCTGTCTGGCATACGGGCCTCTCAATTGAAGCAACCAAAAAAAACGAAAATATTCAAAAAAGAGCCCTGAGGATTATTTATAAAGAAGGCAAGGACCCATATTCCTACCTCCTTAAAAATTCAAAACTTGATATCCTCGAGTCCATAAGAAAAAATTTGTGCCTCCGTTTCGGGAAGTCAGAACAAATAAACCCCCGTACTGAAAACATCTTTCCTAGCAGCCACTCACCCATAAGAAATCGCCACCGCCGTATAGTATCCCAACCCATCCCCATCCTTTCTCCCATACGTTATAAAAAAAACTTTTATTCCCTTTTTCACAAATAAAATCAACCAAAATCATGACCCGTAAGTTTATCAAAAATTTAAATTGTTTTGTTTATATTATTTTTTAATTTTTGAAAATTTGGTTATTTTATTTATTATTCTTTTTATTTTTTTATATTATGACCTCTAAATGTTTTATAATCATGACCTATATTTATGACTTCTGTATTTTGTATTTTCTGACTGTTACCTGTTGTGTTTCGTTACAGTGGTAACTATATATTGTTATTGTATTATTTTGTTATTGTATTTTTTTTTTAATAAGAATTTTGAATTCAGCCCACTAGGGTTTTTGATAGTCTTTTTACCAATAGATATCTCGTTATCTTTAAAATTGAAATCGCAAGAAATTAGTCTGAAAAGTTTGCATCTAACCTAACCTGAAGAGTCTGCGCGTGTCTCCCAGCTAATTTGTTTCCAGCTATTGCGTACTAATATTATTTCCTTTTATTTTTCCCCATATTCATCTTACAGATAGGAAAACTGCTGTTCTGTACTATTTTTCCTAATTTCAAAAACTTCATTCCATAAATCTTTACTCTGATTGGTCAATCATAAATATTACGCTTAAAATTTGAATACTGATGGATTACATAATTGGATCTGCAGCCATGCTTAATTTTGATTTATCCGCATGGGCTAGAGTGCGTCTACACTCAGAGTTTTCTGGAAAACTAGGAGAAAGGTAGCATTCCACATTGCTATTTTAGGACTGCTACATGTCACCCAGTTTCCCGTTCTCCGGTTTTCCGTCCAGTTTTCTTATCTTTGAATTTATCCTTTCAGATTTCAATTAATAATAATGTCTCTTCATTTGAACATTTCTGAGAGTTATTAGAAGCTTCTTCATATTTCTTGGTAAACCTCATGGCTTCGTTTTCTCATCTATTGCTTGAGAAAGCTCCTAGAAAACGGAACAACCTATCTTCACTTCCTATTTTTTGGCATGCCGACCCATTTATTGGCGTTTTTTCGTTGCGAGCCCAGAAACAGGAAACTGCAACTGCAGTAGCGGTACACTATCCATATTACCAGTTTCCAATCCCAATTTTCCAGAAAACGCAGAATGTAGACGTGACTTTACTATAATAAAGCCCGGGCGTAACACTTGCTGTGGGAAGTTAGGCACTATATTTTGCAACTGAAAATTCGCCTGCAGTATTACAGATTGGTGTAACTGAAACTAAGAATACTTTAAATTGTTTAGTAGCCATCATCATCATTGCCAAAACTAGTCGCTATAAAAAAGGTTATTAAGCTTTTCATGGAGCAAGTTTTCCAAAAATAAACTTGATTCTGCAAATATGATTATTGGATCATGATCGACTAGGGGGAGATCCGCTGTTCTACCAGATTCACCATTCTAAGATCCACTAGATGAAAGAAACAAATAAAGATCCACTGCTTATCAGCTCTTCGGAAATATTAGGAAATTTCATTTTTGGGCGCGATAATACGAATGAAATGCTAATGCCAATTACTTAAAACACATTGGATGAATGAGAGAAATGTCTAGAATACTTTCTCTTAGAATGGTGAATCTGGTAGAACAGCGGATCTCCCCCCTAGTCGATCATGATCCAATAATCATATTTGCAGAATCAAGTTTATTTTTGGAAAACTTGCTCCATGAAAAGCTTAATAACCTTTTTTATAGCGACTAGTTTTGGCAATGATGATGATGGCTACTAAACAATTTAAAGTATTCTTTCTTAAAGTATTCTTTAGGGCATGACAGTATGAAGGAACTAGAAACGATAAAGAATTTCGTTTTTGGCCGCGAGTGAAGGAACTGCTAATACAAATTACTTAAAACACAATGGATGAATGAAAGAAATGAAGATTTTTGACAAAATATTAGTGAGGTGCTCATTGTGTCTGCTCAGAACACTTCAGCACAACGATAAAGAATTTCGTTTTTGGCCGCGAGTAAATCAACTGCTTATACGAATTACTTAAAACACAATGGATGAATGAAAGAAATGAAGATTTTTGACAAAATATTAGTGAGGTGCTCATTGTGTCTGCTCAGATCACTTCAGCACAAGTAGGATAATACAACATTTATTTCCAACCAATGTCCAATTTCAAACAAATTTTCTTAGAAAAAAGGCTGCATATGCTGTTTCGTTTAAGGGCATGACAGTATGAAGGAACTAGAAAGGATAAAGAATTTCGTTTTTGGCCGCGAGTAAAAGAACTGCTTATACGAATTACTTAAAACACAATGGATGAATGAAAGAAATGAAGATTTTTGACAAAATATTAGTGAGGTGCTCATTGTGTCTGCTCAGAATACTTCAGCACAGGTAGGACGATACAACATTTATTTCCAACCAATGTCCAATTTCCAACACATTTTCTTAGAAAAAAGGCTGCATATGATGTTTCGTTTTTGGGCATGACAGTATGAAGGAACTAGAAATGATAAAGAATTTCGTTTTTGGCCGCGAGTAAATGAACTGCTAATACGAATTACTTAAAACACGATTGGATGAATGAGAGAAATGAAGATTTTTGACAAAATATTAGTGAGGTGCTCATTGTGTCTGGTGAGATTACTTCAGCACAGGTAGGATAATACAACCTTTATTTCCAACTAATGTCCAATTTCCAACTCATTTTCTTAGAAAAAAGGCTGCATATGCTGTTTCGTTTTTGGGCATGACAGTATGAAGGAACTAGAAACGATAAAGAATTCCGTTTTTGAGCGCGAGTGAAGCAACTTCTTATACAAATTACTTAAAACATAATGGATGAATGAGAGAAATGAAGATTTTCGACAAAATATTACTGAGGTGCTCATTATGTCTGCTCAGAATACTTCAGCACAAGTAGGATAATACAACATTTATTTCCAACCAATGTCCAATTTCCAACACATTTTCTTAGAAAAAAGGCTGCATATGCTGTTTCGTTTTAGGGCATGACAGTATGAAGGAACTAGAAACGATAAAGAATTTCGTTTTTGGCCGCGAGTGAATGAACTGCTAATACAAATTACTTAAAACACAATGAATGAATGAAAGAAATGAAGATTTTTGACAAAATATTAGTGAGGTGCTCATTATGTCTGCTCAGAACACTTCAGCACAAGTAGGATAATACAACATTTATTTCCAACCAATGTCCAATTTCCAACTCATTTTCTTAGAAAAAAGGCTGCATATGCTGTTTCGTTTTAGGGCATGACAGTATGAAGGAACTAGAAAGGATAAAGAATTTCGTTTTTGGCCGCGAGTGAAGGAACTG
The DNA here is from genome assembly GCF_049724085.1 of Artemia sp. Qi Xiang Cuo. Taxonomy (NCBI): domain Eukaryota; kingdom Metazoa; phylum Arthropoda; class Branchiopoda; order Anostraca; family Artemiidae; genus Artemia; species Artemia sp. Qi Xiang Cuo. Next base: position 41,277,751 of record NC_142804.1, read on the forward strand.
CTAATACGAATTACTTAAAACACATTGAATGAATGAAAGAAATGAAGATTTTTGACAAAATATTAGTGAGGTGCTCATTGTGTCAGCTCAGAACACTTTAGTATTGTCCAGATACAAATATTGATTTTATTTTTGTTCTAACCTTTTAGAAAAACATTAAAAGCACTGTTATAGAGGAGTTAAATAAAGAAAAAAAGATAATACACAAAAACCCACAAACAAAAATGGAACATAAGAAGTAATAAAAAATAATAATAATAATTTACGCATCATATAACAAAACTACAGCACAGGAAATAAAAACATGAAAACATCATTAATGAATTCCAACACTATTTAGAAATGGATGCGATTCAGAGGAAAACTCAATAGTTCATCCCTTTTTAAAAGTAATATCAAATACTATGTATTTCCTCGCAAGAAACTCAAAATATCTGAAGAACTGTCTACGGATTATAGGGTGCTCAATCTCCTAAAAACTTCTAAATCGGTGTAAAAAAAAAAGGAAAAACAGATGAAGGGCAAACAATGCAACATTTATTTCTAAACAATGTCCAATTTTCAATTCATGTTTTAAAAAGGACTAGATTTACTGTTTCGGTTTCGGGACGACAGTATGAGGGAATCTAAAACGTTCAGTACCTAAAATATATTGGCTGAATGAAATAGGTGGAGCTTTTTGATATAAATAGCAGTGACAGACTCAGTATATCTGCCAAGTAGCTTCAATAATAATACATTTATTTTAGGAACTACAGAAAGACACACACTCAGAATTAAAGCCCAAAGGAGAGCCTGACTAACATATTTGGCCATATAATAAATAAGAAAATGAAAGACTTCATTTTCCATAAACTGATGGGAGATATGGGATGCTAAGTATCCCATAGGACGGGATCAGTTACATCAATGAATATTACTACCAAGAAGTAAAAATAGCTTGATCATCGAATAATACAAGACCACAAGTGGAAAGGGGCCATCAAAATAGGGAATAAAAGGCATCCATTATAATTGATGTTCAAAAATTATTAAATCATAAAAACTTTTAATCTTTTCTTAAATGAATATATTTAATGAACATTGAAAAAAAAAATTCAGGGTAAGGGGATCATTTTTGTAATGTAAATGCCATCAAAAGACAGATTTCAAGGTGTTAGGGGGTTGGGCAATGTCACCTCTTTTATTTTCAATGAATATTAATGAATCAATTCCTTAGAATTGACGAAAACAACATGTATTACCCAAGAGAGCCAGGCTTTAGGGGACGACTCAGTGTTTTCAATACAAAAATTTCTTATAGAAATTAGAAGAGCTAGAAAAAATCGGCGCAACCCAAGACTAAAGTAAAACTCTTAATTCAGCAATGAAACTAAATAGTGAAAAAATGTGGTCACAAATTCAGCCCTGTGACTTGAAATCTTTTATTTGGATAGAAGGTTCCATCAACTACCTATAACTACTATCTTCCTCAATTCCTTACAATTGATGAAAAAAAATGTGTTACCCAAGAGACCTAGGCTTAAGGTGAAGAGACCAGGCTTATGGGGATGACTCACTGTTTCGAAATCAAAAAACTTCGTATAGAAATAAGCAGAACTAGAAAAAATCGGCACAACTGAGGACTAATGTAAAACCCTTAATTTGAGCAATGAAACTAATGAAAATGCAATAGTAAAAAAATGTGGTCACAAATTCAGGGACATGTGACATGACATCTATAATTTGGATTGAAGTCTGCATCAGCGACCTCAATCCAAATTCTCACGTATTGGAAAAGGGGTCTGAGTTCCATGTCCTTTAAATACTCGCTTTGTTATTTCAAAAGCACAATGTTTAACGTTCGCCAAGTTCACGTAAGCTTAGATGCCCTCTCAAGTCTTACCCAAACCCTTGACCTAAGAAGATTATTTGCAAAATAAAAGGATATTGTACCGAATATTGAAAAAAGACAGTTTATTTTTAACAACCAATATTTTCAATTCAGTAAAATTTTAGTTAAATTTCCAAAGATTTTACAACAGAGCAAGGATGAAAACTTTTTTCAGTTCCGGTAGGTCTTTAAAAACTTTTTTGTTGGAAATGTTTTTTTTTTCAGCTTAGAGCAGACTTTATAATGAACGAACAAAAAGTCAACTTACTTCCAATGGAATGAAAATAGGCCACCTAAGACTAACATTTATCCTCACTACAAAGAATATCTAACCCTGTAAACTTGCCCTGAGGCCTGCAAAATAGGGTCTAAATTTTTAGTAGATATTTTAGTTTTTCTGTATTCAAAACCTGTTCCTATAGATACAACAACAAAATTATTTGATATTTCAAAGGAAATTTTAGTTAGGTGAATTAAAATTTCAAGGATTCTCAAAATTTGATAGTTGAGCTGATTATTCTACTAATTCCTTTAAAATATCGAAGACAGTTTGTCCGAGATCCGATTGTTTACCGAAAATTTTGTCAGTTTCTTCTTCTGAAATGATTTCATTTCAGCTCCAGGAATTCATTTTCGTTTCTTCCGAAAATTCAGATCGTAATGATCGTCATGAACTTAGCAAGGTGGTTCTCAGGGGCGTCGTTTCGGAGGAGGGGCAGTTGTCCCCCCCAATAATTTGTAGAAAAAACTATTATATAGCCTATGCCCCATGACTATCCGGATACGAACCCCTCTTGCTCCCCCCCCAATAAAATTAACCACTCTATGCATTAACCACTCATAAAAATTACATGAAAATTTGTATAATATAGAAGTTATTGGAAAAAAATGGCCAATCATTTAATTCAACTTTAGATGTTATTTATATAATACTGAAGAAGTTACTTAATTTATAAAATATAGAAATTATATATTTTTGATACTGAGTTTTAACTTAGTTAATTAGTTTTCTTCCAATCAAGACCATAATCCGAACTAATTTTATATGAATATTTAGCTTCGATTTATCGTTGATGTATACCAACACATTTTAAGATTAACAAGAGTATAACAAAAGCGGGGCTTAAAAGCATCCCAGCAAAACAAGCTTGTTAGATAGCGGTTAGACATCCGCCCTACTCACCATGGCGGGAGCGAGGGGGAGCTGCTGGCGTAGAGTTGCGGCTCTCACCTCTCGGTGTACACTCTTTCCGTAATCGCAATCGTAGAGGTGTCCCTGCTAATGGTTTCTTTCGCCTCGTTTCCAAACTAAGTCCAATTGTGAATGATGCAACACCACTAGCATTTCCAGAGCAGGGGATAAAAACACTAAAAGCTGAAATACAGTCTCATTAGTTATTCTCTCTTATTTTTAAGTATGAACAGTCAAGATACGATAATTCAAACGGCGTTTGTACCATTCCTGTCAGATGAAAATTTATACCCCTAAATTTTTAAAGATTTGGGTTTCCTACAATTTTTGGGAAAATAAGAAAATTTTTATTTATTGCTTACTTCTGATCCTCCTAGGTAGATAGAGATGGTTGAAAGGGTTGAAAGATTCTTTAGAGAGATCAACGATGGAACCCAGAAATAAACATATAATTTTTAAATATATATAAATTATTGTGCAAATTTTTCGCTTGGCCAATTCAATCCATCTGAATTAATTTTCACTGTTCTGGAACTCAAGAGTAAATAAACAGTATTCTAAATCACGCAGTACCAGAAATAGCATCCACACAATGGCTGGGATGAGAACAGATTGTTTTTATTTTATTTCTTTTTAAAGAGACAAATTCTTAGAAATCTTAGAATTGTTTTTTTTTTTTTTTTTTTTACATTGAAAGAAACGTTTCACATTTGGCTCCCATCATCGTGAATCTCCCAACACCTCAGTAATTCCTTAGACCACACTGCTTTTCCATTTATGATTAAAGTGAAACGAAAATCTATAAAAACCCAGAAAATTTTAACTAAGGCAGTGGATATATTACATATATATAATTTTAGCTTTTAAAGATAAAATTAAAGGTTATACGGTGAGAAAAAAGGACAGTTTTCCTACTTTAGTAATTTTGACAGATAAGCACCTGAACACCTTTGAACCTACTCACCCATCCAGTCACCAGGAGCGGATCTAGAGCGAAATCTTGGGGGGCAATGTGACAAAGGTTCCAATAACTGACCCAATTGACGAATTTATTCTAAAGAAGAGTGAAAAAGAAAAAAAAGGAAAGAGGGTGTACGAAAAATCTAGGTGGGGGGGGGAGGGCTCCCCCGGCCCCCTGCATCCGTCATTGCCAGTCACCTAGGACGAACAGTACAGCCAAGCACAATCAATTATAAAGAGCGGCCCATAGATATACAACCTTGTCATTAGTAAATACAAGCCATCATCAACTCAAAAGTAAAGTATCTCAAATCTACCGAGTTATTCCCAAGTAACCACTGCATAGATTATATCTTATTGGATATACTTACATGGGGCTATTAATTGAGCTATGGCACTGTGGGGCTATTAATGCCCCACAGCATGGAAAATTTGTATGGAGCAAATTTGGATTTACATTCTTTTTATATTCGTATTAAACATTAATATCTACGATTATCTGGGTAATGTGGATGCTTAAACTTAAATAGTGACAATGATTTAAAAATGAAAACCACAATAAATTCCCTTGACTATGACTCTTGCAAACTTTGTACCCTTTCCCCCTTGTTTATCAATCCTGAATTCATATCGAGTTTTATATAAATCAATAAAACAAAATTGAATAGTTTGAAAATAAAATAGTTACTTTTGGCCTTTTTTGGCACTCGGCCAACACGTGAGATCGACACAACTGGTGGCTTAAGTATTTCTTCATTAAAAGACTGGAGACTGTCAAAGTTATACACATATTTTTTTACACCCGACTTCCAAGTAAAGTTGACATAGTTCACATCTGGTGGAATCACAGGCAAGTATTTCTCAAAATTGGGATCCAGAATATATGGTAACACACGACCGTTCACTATGGCATATATCTCCATTGACATTCCTTCAAAAAAGAAAATCAGTGTTAGAGGTATGATGGTGTTACTAATCATTTTTCGGACATGCAAATTAAAAGGTGATTTACAAGACGCCAAAAAAAAAAAAAAACAGGGAACAAAAATAGTGAAGAGTTGAAGCGTTTTAATAGCAGAAGAGAACTCCACAAAGGAATAGAACTGCGTCAGATACTGATACCATAACAAACAGGCGCTTGAACGAGAGTGTACCCTTAAATGATTGCACAGCATCAAGGAAATGTTAACTCCAAATTTTACAAAGCGTATTCTTTCGCCAGTGAAAAATGTTCTTTCGCAACTATTCAATAAGAAAAAAAATATTCGCTCACTTCATTTAATTTAACTCATTCATTTAATCACTTTAATATATCCGTAGCCAATCAAAAGAGTATCAGAGAGATACGTCTTTCAGAGAAAATTTCAATCTGCTTAACTATAAAAAAAAACATGAAAGGCCAGTAATTTGCAGCTTAAAATTATTTGTGATTGCCCTAGTTGTTTTCATAGGAAACGAAGGAAACAATTAATTCTAGATAATTAATTTATATGAGTTATAAGTAGCCTATCGGATCTATAAGTAGCCTGAGATATCGGATGAACCTAAAAGGTATATGAAAATATGAAAATTGAAATGTAGTATACCTCTATTTTTATAACCTGATATATTTTGGAATGCTCAATTTTATATAAATTTAATATTTTGAAATTTTTGAAGAAGTTTTTTTATTAAGAAAAGAGTAGGTGACATTAAATAAATTATGAGATATTTTTAAAGAAAATTTGAAAGTCACCAAGAGGAGAGGAGGTGGAAAAAAAAGAAGTAGATTTTAAAGATTTTTTAATAAGTAGAACAATATTTTGAAATTTTTGAAGCAGTTTTTTTATTAAGAAAAGAGTAGGTGACATTAAATAAATTATGTGATATTTTAAAAGAAAATTTGAAAGTCACCGAGAGGAGAGGAGGTGGAAAAAAAAAAGAAAAAAAATAAGTAGCCTATAACAAGTGATATGAGTATACAAGGAATATGTATGTAAATTATAAGTAATTTTATAAGCAAGTAATGTAAGTTATAACTCCTAGCTGTATGAAAATATAAGCAATAAGTAATTTTTGTTTGCCCATAATAATCAGGAATCAGAGCTCTCTATTCCTCACATTTTGCTTGCATAGCAGAAATTCTTGTCCATATGCATACGTATAAGCGTTATTCAATGTATATGTTACCGTGAATGTCCGAAATACCTTTTGTTTTTACTTAGGTTTACACGGTGTTGCCAATCAAGTTTTTCAGTTTAATGCAAGGTTTGATGATGACAGGTTAGGTTAGGTTGGGCTAGGTTTGGTTAGGTTTTTAACCCATTTCTGATATTTATAACCAAATTTAACCTAACCTAATCTAACGTAAACTAACACAACCTAACTTTAACTTTTACCATCATAACTTGCATAAGACTGAAAAAGCTGATTCGCAGAGCTAATTGAATCCAAGCAGAGAAAAAGAAATTTCGGATATTCACCGGTGAATGTCGAGATTAACCAGATTTCGGACATTCACAGTAACATATATTCAAATTTTCCAGCCGTAATTCACTTTGGCAATTTTAGTGCTTTTTGGTAACTAAGGATATAGTGAAAAACATTCTTTGTCAAAGTGTGACAATAAACTTTTAATAATCCATTCTAAAGACAGAGTAAATAATTATTTCTTCTTCCTCTTCTATTTCTTCTTTTACTAAAAATAATGTTTGACCATTTTACTACTAGATTCCTTGTTCTTTCTTTTTCTTTTTTTCTTTTTCCGTTTATATTTCTTTTTTAATCAGAACATGGTAATTGCTTTCTATTATTTTATATTTAAATGCAAAATCTGTTGTTTATTAGCTTCCATTCTTTTCTTAGTTAAGAAATCATGTGAACTAGATTTTTCTCCAAAACAAATTCCAGGCCTTACACGTGAAGCAAAATGAATGCCTCAGCTATCTTAACAATTAAATGGCTTCTGTCCAGTATCAAAGGGACCCAAGAGTCGGCCCCTTATACATGTATTTAGCTATCTTGGGGCAATCAATAAGATAAATTTCATACAGTTAATTAAAATTGATATTACTATTCATGTTGCAGTACAGATAATGCGAACAAATCCTGACATTCAAGACAAACAAAAGGAATTGGAGATTCTAAATTAAAGCTTACTCAGAATGTTGAAATGGTGAGAACCACCTTCACTCTAGAGAAGCATACGATTATTGGCTGTTTCTTACCTTAACATTCAATTTTGAAAGCAATTTTTCTTCAATTGCAAATAATAGGCAACATTAAAACTTTATTTTGAATACGAGGTATTGCCATCTCCTTAAACTTGTGCTGTTTTATGCTATAGCTTTGATTTTTTTTTTTAGACAATCAGTTAATAAAATAAAACACTTACAGTTACCAACTGGCTAGATTTTTTGCAGTCTAAAATGCTTTTGAGACAGCACAAGTTAACGTAGAGGGTGGCTGTTAAAGTCGTAGCTTTCCTCATATTTAGGATAATTTCTAATTATTTTGAGGTTTACATTGCTCTTTATATTTGTTAAGAAAATTTGATTTTTAGAATTTACCCTCTGTTCGTTTTTGTGGGGTACCATCCCGTTAAATTTCCTACTTTTTGCACTTGAACCTTCACTTTTCTATCACAGTATTTCCACACTAAGTGCGCTCAGTATTACGTTTCCGTCAGCAAGCTCAAAGAGCGTTACTCCAACCTCAAAAGTGCAGGGGGAGGGATTGAGGCTATGAAATATCACTCGTAGTTAAGGTTATTCGTGTTCAGAATTTAAGGTTTAACATTGCTCTTCAATATCGAACTAAAAACAAATATATATGTTTGGTCGAGAGAGTCCCACCCCTACCCCTATGTAAGGGTAGGGGACTACCCCTACATAAGAATTAAATTAAGGAATAATTTTTAGAACTAATAGTTTAGAACTAATAGAACTAAGTTTAGAACTAACAAGAACTAAATTTTAGTTCTTCACACTAAAATTTGACTTGTGTTTGGAAAAATGAGGCATTTCTGTCATAGAGAATTGTGGTAAACATGGGCGTAGGGAAGGGGGACAGAGGGGGAAGCTGCCCCCCGCCCCCCTAGAACTTCAAATTTACGATAGATAGTAGCGAGAACTTTTCGTTGTTGGATGTTACCTGGTAGATGGTTAGAAAAGCTGGAAATAAACAGAAATTTCCAAATATCATTTGTGATATCAACATTGGCCTTTCGAACTTTAATATGGATTTTCAGTCCAATATGTGTATAAGGACTTGCCGACGATCGAAAAACTTTTACTTGTTTAATTATCCATGAGTTGATTCAAGCGATAAGAAATTGCTGAGTATGCAAAAGCAAAAGTAACTCATTCAATACCATCCTTGAAAAAGACAATTAGAAATACTCCGCCATTTTTCCACCTGGATGCCTCTCTATCCAAGTGGTCAAGAGTGCCAAACCTGGGCCACCTCGGCACTGGTTCGGTCGTCTCTTTCTTACGTTTGGCCACAGGACAAAAGAAAAAGAAAAGTGACCAGGGGAACATTAAAGCTTGTTTTTCGGCTATAAAATTAAGAAAGAATATGGTCAGCATAAAAAACTACAAAATGAATTTCATTAAGGTTTAAAAAAAAAAAATAAAGAGTATTAATTTCAAATTATACATTGACTGATCAACACCAAAAGTAAGCCGCTCCGCTAATCTTGATGTTCCACCTGTTATTGGTTGCACTTTCATTTAAACTTCTGTCTTTAAGACACTATCCATCTCGTCAGTTAGCGCAAAGTATCTTGGTACAGTCTCCTTCCAAAAGTGGACCTTAAATTCTTCACTTGCTACTTTTTGATAATGATAATGTTGTGAACAGAATTCCTTTTCTTGCACTTCAGCTCAATCAGAATGTAATCACCAGCCTTCACTTTCTCAGTGTCAAATTAGAAGTTGCTGGTAGGGGGCTTGTCTTCAATGTCTATGCTGGGGTCTGAAGAGTTGTTGTATACAGGATCATCTACGTCAGAATCGTCACTCTAACTGTAACTCTTGTTGCGAGAGACACGCCTTTTGGTTTTTAGTCTTTTCACTTGTCTGACTTTCTTCCGTTCCAAGACTAGGGCTTTTTGGCAGATACAGCTTTTATCCTAGCAGTAATGCATTCTTTCATGGGGGTGTCAATGAGCGCTATTGACTTTTTCATATTTTTTTCCTGTTGATTTTTTGGGTTTGAGTTGATCGATAAAATGATGCAAGTTAAGCAAAGAATGAGAGGAAGTCATCCAGCCAGAAGTATTTTCTGAGCTGATCTTGACGGTTCCTGGTAAAACTCCCCTGAGTAAAATTTCCGGACACTGTTTTTGTGGGGAAATATGTAGAGGAGGGACTGTGTTCCCAACACATTAACACCAGCACAAATCGTGTTCAACTGACCTCTTTCTGCTGACTTGACCTTCCCTACTTACTTCTGGCCTCACTGTGCAATAATTTTACCAGGCTTGTGGATTTTTTCAGACCTGATTTGTCAAAACTTCAAATGTCTTGTGGTCTGAACATTTGTTTATATAGGTCTCAATCCAGGCTGTTAAAGAAAGCTCCTACACTGTGACAGTTGAAAGCAGTTGTCCGTCATAGGCTTGTACTTATTGGCGTTCTAACTGATAGAGTTTTAAGGCAATCCATAAAACCACGGTACCAATTTTTACCTGTAATTCCTCCACTGTCTCCACTGCCTTTGCAGTTCCGTTATACGGTACTTTTATGCTCTTAATAATGGCATAAGTGTATGCAAATTTACACGCTTCTAGGGGAATACAGTCGAAAGCATATCAGCTATCGTTTTCAAGTAAGATTTTAGTTTTTTTTTCTTGTTCCTCTTTAAATATTTAGCATGTGTTGTAACAGAATGTAAGGAAATTCAGGTCCAGACTTTTTAGAGGGATATTCAGCTTCTCAACTTTTTTTTATGTAGTCTTGCAGCGTTCCTCTAGGGACACCCATGGTACTTCCAGAGAATCCAACTAACTTTTTGTAGAATAAGACAGAAAAAACTGCTATTTTATTTTCTTCTGGATCACAGCCACCTTTCTTTATTTTCTCTTCTGTTTTACTTTTAATCATTTTATCTGGAACGAAATTTAACAGGAAAAAATAGAAATTCAGTTCACCTACTGTTCTGACAGGATTAAACAACGCCAGAAATAACACAGTTTTGGGTTTTAAGCTTGCCTTCAACCTTTAAATATGCTGTTTACGCAACTTTTACAAGCATAGCCCACTTTTGGACACGTTGGTACGGCATGCCGAATTTACCCTGGATATTGTGGCCGAACATGGGAGTTCTCTATTGTAAACCTCTATTTAGTTCTTTATTTTTATGCCTTTTATATTGGCAGATGTAATGGTTTACGTAAATTCCAAAGATAGACGATAAACGTTGGTACATGGTCTTTATTAAATAACGTGAGAATACACATAGAGAAAATAAGGTAGCACAAGAACAACTAGCTACGACGGAGGCGAAAGATGGACTGCCTTTAGAAATGAGCCAAGAATGTAACTTTCCTGGAACGGAAGTTCCAGCTATTGGTTGTTCAACCATGCCTGGGAAAGGACCCTTTCCCACGACTAGCCTTAGTCCCAAAAGCCCCCCCTGGACTGTTCTCGTTGACATATACATGGCCAAATCTCTAAGAAACGAGACACCAGAGAAAGCCTTCTCGAATTTATGTTCCAAATACTTTACAGATTCTCCCCCCTGTTTTAAGTTAAATTTCCAAAATTTGGATTATCCTCTTCTCATTAAACCCTTAAACTTTAATTGAATTCAAAACATTCTATACCCTTCCCAAATTATTCACTTCTCACCTACTAACATTTTTCAGCATAAACTAGTAAAGAATTACATAATATAAACACTACACAATACTTGCATAAGTAAAAACTTACATAGTATAACCGAACCACACTAATAACAGTAGTCGGAAACTGGATATTTTACACTTCATTTTTCTCTCTATACTTTAAAATAGACTTGTTCCCCATACCCCTGAATTTGATGAGGACAAGGAAAGTTGGGATTATGTATAAACTTCGGATTAGGACAAAAGGAATGACCGGGAAAGGCTACTTAATCCTGAAAATACCAGCGACAAATAAATGAAATTGCAGAAACTTTAAAAATCATACTATGCTGCAATGACGTTAAGATATTATTCCCAATAAAATCCTCGGGGTTTTATTGCTGCGGAACACCTCGGTTTAGACCTATTTGGTTTTCTATACAACTTGTGGTTCAACAAGTGGCATTACTACTGTCAATATCTCTACATAACTATTAGCTAGACTCATTAAACCCATCCCGTGAGGCATCTTTCACATCACGCTGGACCGTAAAACCAGTTCCCTTTTCAGGGGTATCCAAACCACCCTTCAAGGCCTCAGTACCATCTCACAGCGCAACAAAAAAAAAACCTCCCGTGAGGCATCAGTACCAGCCCAAGGGACCTCAAAACCAGCTCCCTTTTCCGGGGTAGCCAAACCGCCCTGCAAGGCATCAGTAACATCTCTCAATGCAACAAAAACAAATCCGCACGTGAATAATGAGGCACCACCAACGTGAACTAACAACTATATCCAATTTTCGTTGTCTAAACTCCGCCCTGCGAGTCCTAACGCCAATCTAGTTGTGCAACAAAAAAAACACTAAAGTGATGCAGCAGTAACCACCCACGGGACGTTAAATCCAGGTCCCTTTTCCTGGGTAGCCAAACCGCCCTGCGAGGAATCAGTACCATCTCACAGTGCCTTCTCATTATCATTGAGTCCAAATTTCACCCTCGTCAGCGCAGAAAGAAATTCATCGGAAAAAGAAGACGCGTCTTCTTTCCCCACTATCTGTTCTGTCTGTTCATATTGTATTGCAACCTTATATGCATCACCTAAACAAAAAAAAAAAATTCTGCACTATTATCTAACAAATAACGTTTGTAGGACGGTCTAATCCTCTCCTTGAATAAATTAAGAGCAAATCTTCCAAGGACTACACTATCATCCCTGGCTTCTAAGGACACCCTACATGACCTTCCTAATTTTTGCATCCTTCTATAGAATAGATATGCCCTTTCATCCTTAAATTGAGCCACGCCTACAAACTCGGCAATCATTTTGCCTACTATTTTGCCTGGGGCATATGCTACAAGTAATCCACGTTTTAAACTTGACAAATTTATAATCGAGGGGAGTCAAATAAAAGAAATGGAAATATGCCATTTATCCTCCACTGTTTTACAAAATCAAAAGCAACCTTTTTGTTATATCCAGATTCCGCCGGATCAAATATAGAAATAATAACTGACATATTGATATTAAATTTTGAAAAAGCAATTACTCTAAAAAATTTAATATTGGTCTTAAACACCTTTTTTTTTTCTTTTTTTTCTTTTTTTTTTTTTTTTTAATTTACGGATGCTAGATTTTGGGCAATAAACTTCACTTTTAATGACAAGGGTCTAATAAAATTTACTGGGTTGTTTAGCTGTATTAAATCACTTACGAAAGATAATATGTCTCAAATCCAATTGCAGTTGGTCTCAATTAAAACACTAGCATCAAATGGAGCCACAGTTGAGAATTAATTTTCGATTATCGAAATCAAAAATGTTAAGCATTGTTTGGAAACTGTCAAATATAGATCACACGTCGACTTTATAAAATCAGGTAAAAAAAAAACACCAAACATAGATTGGCTAAGTCAAAGTAGAAATCAATCGGGTACTCTCAGTTGTAGAAATTTGGATTAGTAGGTAGAAGATCTCCCGAGGAAATCCATATCAGGCATTGTGGAACAGCCTATTTCAAAATGTTTATTTAAAAGAAAGTGTTTCTCAAGAAGGCGCTTTGAATAGAAGAAAGTTCAATAGCTCGTAACGTTTTGAAGTCTTATTAATCAGTCTTTTTAGCATTTGTAAATCAATATCACAGTCTGGTAGCGGGCGAAATACTCTTCAATATGTTGCCAGTATTTAGCGTAAGATGTCGTAAATACTTATAACGGTCACTCAAATGTCACTTGGAGGTTTTCCACTAGGGATTTATGCTCCACTAGTCTTAACCACTTGTCACCACTCTGTAAATCTCTATTTCAGTTTTTTCTTTGTGTGCCTTTTATAATTGGCAGATGTAACGGTTTACGTATATACCAAAGGTAGTCGATAAATGTTGGTACATGGTCTTTATTAAATAACATGAGAATACACATAGAGAAAATAAGGTAGCACAAGAACAACTAGCTACGACGGAGGCGAAAGATGGACTGCCTTTAGAAATGAGCCAAGAATGTAACTTTCCTGGAACGGAAGTTCCAGCTATTGGTTGTTCAACCATGCCTGGGAACGGACCCTTTCCCGCGACTAGCCTTAGTCCCAAAAGCCCCCCCCCCCTTGGACTGTTCTCGTTGACATACACATGGCCAAATCTCTAAGAAACGAGAGACCAGAAAAAGCCTTCTCGAATTTATGTTCGAAATACTTTACACTATCATACAGGATGAAAAAATACTAACAGCAAACTGGTGAAGATTGCACGGCTCGGAAGCTGCCAAAAACAGGCAAATAATAAGAGAATACAATGGGAGTTTACAACACGAGTTTTCTAGTATTCGTGATTAGGCTTAGGCTTTCAGACAAAACTGAACAAAATTCCAGAGTTAATCACCATAAAACCTGATCCAATCTGATATTTTTGGCAAAAGTATTAATTAAGGTCAGACTTTTTAAAAACAAACACTGCAATCTGTCAGAGCTTTTATAATCCACCAAAAGCCCCATAGGTTTTTGGATTGAAACTGTTTGCTTTGGCTAAACGTGGAACGGTCTCCCCTATACCAATTTTGATATTTAATTTTGCCCAACTGTAAACTTTTGAGTTGAATTCTTAGAAGAAGCTGTAATCTAACCATAATGTGATTTGTGTCAAATCACTTTTGTGGTGTTTATGTTTTGGGTCTCTTAGGTTATACTGTTGCAGGAAAAGTAGAACATGGAAAATGTTAAAGGCCGAGTTTTAGTGAAATATAGGATGACTAGTTTCATAGAATTTATAGTTTTTATAGACCTATATTCAAAGGACCTCGGGAAGTATTAGTAAGATCCCTTCTCCCTCCATCACAGAAGCGGCTGCCCCCCTCTACACAAGATGCTGCCTACGCCAAGCGGCAATTAATTGAGGGGTTTGATTCCCCCTTGTGTTTAGAATAATTTCTGTTTCTTTTTAAATTTTTGATGTTGCAATTACCATCTAAAATTTCTTTTCCTACTATTGAAGAGGGGAGATTAAACATACTGCTTTAAATGGATAGTGATTAAAGGCTATATTCTCCCATCGCCTCTCCATATCGACCGGAAGTACCCCAGGGGAAAACTTTGAAAATTCGGGATTTAAAAATGCATCTTTTGAGGTCATTCCTCGTCGCAGGAAGATTCAGTGACATTCTCTCTAATAGTGGGTGCATAAGAATGTGAATGTAAGACTTTTACAAATGAGGGAGGCCCCACATGGGTGCCTGTAAGCTGTATTTTAGGGGGGCTTACCTGGTCTAATGAGCACTTCCAATGTTGTATAATAGAAATCTCAAAACAAAAATATAAGGCATCGTCATTCAGCCAGGAGAAAGGGGGCTGGTACCCCTCCCCCTCTCCCCCCTCGTATGGGCACCCATGAAGTCCCAAAAGAATCAAAGATTATTGGTTATCAATAACAGTTTATTTCATAGGGACTGCATTGGTGTATAGGGACAACTCTGCCTCAGAGCGGCAGTATATCATCTAAATAGAGCACTGGGGGGTTTTCTAGATATATTTTCCATAGTTGTAAACCGACTGGCTATCCCAAAGTTTTAACTCATTGGCACTTGCGGCCTATTCAAGCCAAAATTGTTGGTATTTTTTGCACCAAATGGCCGAAAATGGTACTTTTTGGGGCGTTATCTCTTTTTTTTTACTTAAAAAAAGGCCCTATTTCTCTTGAACGAGCCCTCTTCCCATATCCAACGACCATTTATTCGATATGGTTATCCTTAGTAAGATTTAGAAAACAAACATTATGTTTTTTGATCGGTTGAATTTTAGGCTGTAATTCTCATCAGGATTGAGAGAGAGCTCTATTGCCTGCTCCTATTTCCAATACTATATTTTATGTATAACTAAATGCAGATAGAAAACTTTAAGCAGAATAAATTCTAAATATTTGGAATCCGCATAAAAAGTAAACTCTTTGGATGAGTTTTCAAACTTCCACTTTTAGACTTTTCCACACTACTGACAAGGCTCACTCTTTACTTAGCGCTCATTACCAAGGACGGTCTAATGAATCAATGATGTTTCTAGAATTTTTTTCTGTCTGTTCTATGGACTAACCTCACATAGCGGTTAATAATTAGATAGTTGGCAAGGCTAACGCCACATCATCAAGTAAACAGTAGCGCCGCAAACATTGCTTGAAAAAAGACAAGATAATTCTTAGCCATAACAACTCAAATGTAGCCAAAGATGAAGCTACTCCTCCCTCCCCTAAAAAAAAGAATAAAAAGAAAAAATCTTAGAAAAAATTGCTCACTAGAATTTTCTTTTCTTTTTAAAAGAGTGTTCTTTTTTAAAAGTCAGCAAGTTTATTTTCAGACAATTCCCTTGTATTGTCCAACCTACAATCAGTTCTAACCCTCTCTTCGTATATTTTTCAGAATAAGCATAAATATTCAATTTTTACTCTCAATAATAGAGATAATTAATATTCGACATCAAGGTCATTTAGTCTTTAAGAAGGTCATAAAACCGTCTATAATCCAATTATATTTTATTCTGGTGACAAGCTTTTATAGTAATGTAAAACTATTTTTGTGTTCAGGGAATAATCTTTGTCAGTTAAGCTAAATATCACAGCTGCTACGCCTTAAGGTCGTATCTGATATTTTCAAACTCCTGAAATAATTCTCAAAGATCGTTTGCTGAGATGCATTTAATGGGAGAAATAGCAGGGCAATGTGTGTTCAATCACACTTCAGTCCTTCTTATCTACATTATTCTGCTGCCTCCCTTTGAGAACGGCTTAGGCAGCGATTTTTGGTAATTAGCACAAACGTGCGAAAATGTCGGATACGACTTTAAGGCGCAATAGCTGTGATATTTAGCTAAACTGTCCGATATTATTGTCCATGTTTTTTAACATAAGAACGGAAAAACAGTTTTACACTACTATAATATTTTGTCATAAGCATAAAATATAGTTCGGTTATAGAATGTTTTATGACCTTCTTAAAGAGTCAATGACCTTTACGTCGCAAAACAATTAGTTCTATTATTGAAATAAACATTGAATATTTATGCTTATTCTGTAAACTTGCCGAACTGAACCACAGTCCTTCGGGCAAGGGTTGTAAGTTATGCCCTGGGGGCATATAAGGTATTTTTTTTTATAGAAAGTTTTGTCGTAGAAAATTCAAAAAGGGATCATTCGATTGGAAATTTAAACGGCTAGTGCCCTTTTTGATAGTCGAAAGTGATTGGAGGGTAACTAACCCCCCTCTCACGCCCACCATTTTTCCAAAAGCATCCAATGAAAATTTTGAGATAGCCACTTTATTCAACGGAGTTATATGTTTCAGAAATTAGGTCTTTGAGGATGACAATCCCCTCAGAGCCCTCGGGGCAAGGGTTGTAATTTATGCCCTGGGGCATTTTATGAATCTCCCGATTAAGCTGAGCTAAGACTACAAAAGCATTTTATCTTCAATTCATAAAATTCCCCAGGGCATAACTTACAACCCTTGCCCTGAGGGCTGGGGGGTTGTCATCCTCAAAGACATAATTTCTGGACCTTTCAACTACGTTGAACAAAATGGCTATCTCAAGATTTTGATTGAATGTGTTTGGGGAAATGGTGGGCGTGCGAGGGGGTTACTTGCCCTCCAATCACCTCCAATCACTTCTAATCAGGAAGGAGGAGATTCTCTTTTCCCATTTGCGGTTATAATAATTTATTTAACAATTAATCTCTTAGTAATAATTTATGTCTTTTATAGCAAATATAACATTAAAAAAAAATTAAAATATAGTAAAATGAGCATAATATTTCAAATGAGACTGTGGAAAAAAAAACTTCATTAATAATACAGGTACAAATACTTCGGCTTCATATCCAGAAACCTTTATCAATGGAAAAGAAAAACCTATATTAAACTAAACAGAACATATAAAGAAACAGAAAAAAAAAAAATGACAAAACAAAAAACTCACATCTTAATAAAATCCAACATGACAAATGTTCACCAATGCAAATAGCAACAAATCAAACAAAATCAGAAAACAATTGTACTCTTTATCTGAAATATTATACCCGCTTTTCTACATATTCATTGTTTTATTTTTAAATGGAAAGGTCGCGTGACCCAAGAAATTATTTAAATAGAAAATAGAAACTTACCACTAAACATTCTTACTTGTTGACGGTCTATCCAAAGAGACAAATCATCAATTGGTCTTTTGGGCTTATTCTTAGACTTGACAGCAGGCTTAGGTGTATGCTTTCTCTTTTTAAGCATATTCTTATTAGACCTGTTTATAGGTCTCACCCTTTCACTCCTCCTATGAGCAATATTACTCTCGATCACTTGATTGGTTGGCATATACTTTCGTCGAGATTCAAGAATGGTATTTGATCGTCGAGGGGATATACCCTGTCCACCAGGCCAAGTGCCTACACTCACTGAAAGGGCAAACATATTTCACTATCTTGACTATTATACCAATTATATGCAACAAATATTAAACGAACGGTACCATTTTATGGCCCAAATTACATATTGTTTTCGCGCGACAAAATTAACCAAAAAACTTATGAAGAAGAAGATGAAATTTTAATTTATACTCTGTAGAATAGATTGGCTAAATAGTATTGGCTAAATAGTATCAACTGAAAAGCCCGCCTGCTGTGAAATAGAAGAAGAAGAAGAAGAATAGAAGAATTTCAATGGGAAATTTAAAATACTTCTTCTTAAGTGTACACAACGATCCGTAGAAATAGGCTCATTATAGACAGTTCTAGAAGTTTTGTTCAAGATAAATATAATATACTGTCACTAAGGATTCAGAATAAAATTACTAAAAACAAAAGACCAAATAAGCATGATTTAAAACATTGATGCAGCCACAAGAGTGAAAAAGGTTACCGTATTAGTTGAACGGAACCCATATTTTTGGACACTTCATTTATCTGAAGCTAAGCACAGCAGCGCTATCTATTTAAACACTATTAGTAAAAATCAATTAAACCCTTTATAAGAAAGGTAATAAGAATGAATTTAACCTTCAATGTAGCTTATTGTAATCAATTATGATTAATAACTAAGCACAGCTATTATGCTCTAACTGAACGTCGTTTGACAACACAATTGATTTTACGCGAGTATTGAACGCGGGTTGGTAATTCTGGAGGCATTTGCTTGGCCTCAGTAGGAACAAAGAGGAAGCAAATTACTTAACATACTTATTCTTATTCAACTACGAAATGTTAGAGGTAGCGTTTGAAGAAAAGAACAGCGTATCTTACAGAAAGGGAGAGGGTGCGTTGGCCAGGGGTTTCTGGCCAATTTTTGACCTGATAAGTAATTTAAAGGGATTAGTGTTATGTACAAAATTATTATCTATGGGGTAGGAGATGATGCAGTGTTTGTGTGGAACCACGAGTTGAGTAGGGTTTTGCTTTATGTTCCTTTATACACATTATTTTGATAGTCTTTATAAAAACAAGACACAGGAAGGCTATGAGAAAATGTGTATAAAATGGAAGGTAAAACCTGCATTGATTTGGATTATGCATGAATGAGTTCATTTTTAGGGGATTTTGTGGGTTTTAGGTGCATACTTTTGGGAAATCTTCTATGTTTTGGAGATAGTTTTGAAAATAGTTTGGACATTTTGGAAATAAATTTGATGGTAAGAGGACTGAGACGATTAAATTAGGAAAAAACTAGGACGAACAGATGATATTGGGTAACGGGAAAATTTGGATAAGCTTTATGAACACGTCGCTCTAATGTGAACAGCTAGATGGCTTCAACACTAGTCAATTGTTTAAAGCAAATACTATAAGTAATAAAGTGGTAAAATAGGGTAAAAAGAGCTACAATATTGCGTCACACTTCAGCACTATTTTGCCATAGTTGCAAACTATGTACGGGCAACTATCTTGCAAACCATGCTCAAATATTAGCAGAGAAAATAAAACAAGTAAAATGGAACTAATGATAAATTACAATATTGTACCAATCTGTGTTTCGTCAGTTTGGTGTCAAAAGGTCGTATCTCCGTAATTGTAAATTTTCAAAAGAGCAAAAGAGAACCTCACAACTTTTTTATTTCCCCTCCGATAACCGCAAAACAAGAACGGATTGATATGCATTAATTATACATATCAGTCCATTTTTGTTTAAAGTTATCGGCGGGAAAGAAAAAATGAGGTTTTTTTGCTCTTCTGAATATTTAAAATTATGGAGATACGACCTTTTGATACCCGACTGACGATTTTTCATTTATTTAAAGCATATGCTACAATAGTAATTTTTTGCTACAGTTTTGCCATCACAACACATGTTAATTGTCACTATTGCCAAAGACAATTCCAAACTTGGGCATCTAGTTTTACTAGGTTAGTTTTGAAACTATATTTGCACATTTCTCATAATCTTGTTTTCTCTAAGAACAAACAAGAAACATGTCATTTTCTTGTCACCAAAATAAAAGCGGGTTTTCATGAGACTCGGGTTTAACATCTTAATCTTTTTTTTGTTTGATTAATCGCTAAACTGATTACAGAGTTGCGTACATGTCTTTTTTGTATTTTAGTATATGCTTTTATCTTCAAACAAGGAGCGTATACAAAAAAGGGAACACGACAAATTTTGCACGCAATTAGACTTGATAAGTAGCATAAATGACGTATTTTAATTTTGCAGGTGATATAATGTTGGAAACTAGTTACAGTGAGAGACAATAAAAAAATTGTGAGGTTGCTCATGATAGTACTAGACGACATCGCACAAAAATGAGGAAGACTGCTCTAGCGAATCTCCACCCACTAGTCGGATTTGTAGATGCATTTTTAATTCATAGGAGATAGAGGGGATCCGACATTATTGGGACACCAAAAAATGTTTCAAGCTCTAAAACCACATATTAGAAGTTCGTGTACTCTTTACTAAAGTAAACCTACACTATTTAGCAACAGGTTTTAATTTATACAAGTTGTTTATCGTTTAAACTTCAAACAAACAAATTTTTCGAAAAAGCTTATAATTCTTGTTATAATTATTAATGTAACATCATCAAAATACACAGTGCGCAGTTTATTTCTGGACAAAATAATGTTTACTCAAAGGGCGAGTTTTCCCCAAGATAAGTCTAAGGGTGTACTATTGGAACTTTTGTAAAGAAAACACATCTGCACATAAAAATTCTAAAGAAGTAGGAATACACGATTCTGTACCTTGACAGTGTTTTGACCCAAGTCTCCTCTTCCTGCAATCCTCCCTCCATTTTCCGAGCCAGGGACGTATGCATTGGATCTAGCTCCCCCCGAATCCAAATTTTTTTTTCCAAATTACTGGTACTTATTATTCAAATTACCAAACAAATCTTGATTTTTTATCATTGGAACCCTACCCCTCATATCAAAAAAGAAAAATTCCGCACACATGCCAGCTCCAAGCCTCAGATTTCATAGAAACCTGATTAGAATAGAAATAAAAATGATTATCATACAGTTCATTTTTTGAGAAAAGATTCCTGTTTAACATTTTTCATCAGCTCTCGTCCATATATGGGTTCCGAATTCATGTGTAACCATGTTTCAACGACTCTACTGAAATACTTCAACTGCACCACCCTTGAAAAACGCATCCCCCTTAAAAACAGCTTTCCATCGAATCCAGTGTTTCGAGTTTTACTGCTTGGGCTTTACGGTTGGAATGAATCGACCTTATTGAGACAGTCTGGATTTTTCCACCACTCGTCTTCAGAAAGATGTTTTTGCGAAACCCCAAAAAAGATTTGCGGAACGAGTTTAGCCCACATAACCCAACCAAATGTTTACCCTTAATTATTCGAAGAATAAAAAAAAGGAAGTGAGTACCTCTTTTGCTCTAGGCCACTGACTTTCCATGAACTGAGAAAAGATCTCTTTTAGAAAAGTCTATTGTGCAGACAAAACGGTTTTTCTGAATTAATTACTATAGCTCCAAAATCAGTAGCGTACTTTTGTCAAAATCCTGGGGGAGGGGGCAAAGTTGGAGCCAATTTTTCCAAATCAAGTGAAAATAACAATGAAAATGTGCCATATAGTACCATAAAGGCAAAGATATACAAAAGAAAACTGACCCGTTTCTCTGGATGCTTGAATTTTTGACAAGATTTTTCAAGAAACTAAATTCCAGCTGGGGAGAGCGGAAACTGGGGTATGGGAAAGTAGGGGGTGGCCAAACTGGTCTGGGGGGGCAGTTGCCCCCTGTCCCATTGCAAATTACGCCCCTGTCCAAAATTCATACTCTTTACATTCAGAAAGTTTCTATCATTTGGCTTTTCTAGAGTTGCTTCCAATTTAACTTACCACTTATGGTATTAGTTTAGAACTTCGATTCTAAAGAAGGAAACACTATGAGACTCTGGAAACTACTTTAAAACACTCCAAAACACTTTTCTATATTATTCCTAAAAGCGGAAAGCTTCTCTTCACACCCCACCCTACCTCAATGGACAAATATATGGCCCATACTGCAACCATAATGTAGTTACTATAGTTACATGGTAGTCTTGCAAAGCTAGTGTAAGCTACGAGGCCAATGTCATGTTTTCTGCACCCTGCACTAGGACCCTCTCTATTTATCGTTAATACAAAATATTTGAGCGGAAGAACCCCCTGGGTATATGTTATCAAATATATCGCATAAGTGATGAATGTCCGTACTTTTACTTGTTATTGGCTCTTATGTTATATTTTTGGGTATGTTTTTTTTTTCTCAAAAGTAGTAGTCCTAAAAAAAATACCAATGCAACCCTGCTATTTACCTTGAACACAGAAACTTATGATGACTAGACAGATGTATGTTTTATAGCTGCTGATATGACATGAGCTACTGAGCATTGCTCAATTCCAAATGACGTCATCGCCTTTTCATTCCGAGCCTATGATACAGGTACCTGAAAGAAAAGATGAAGAAATAAGTAATAAACAGAACATACTAGTAAATGCCGCATTTAGGGTCAAATAGAAAAAAGGGAAACATCTACAGAAATCAGATGTAATCCGCATCTTTTTACAGGCCTAAACAGGCCTTGGCCCCATTAAAAAAACGTCGTTATTTATTTTTTGTTCGCGTTAGCTGAAATAAACCTTTTCTGTCTTCTACGTCAAATCACTTTAAGGACTCATAATTTAATCGGGATTGTTTTTTTTTTTTCTGCGCGGAAGACTTCATAAATCTAAAATACAGAAAATTATCATGAAACTAACCACTGGAGGGCCAAATCATCATCTGCAACTTTGTTACCAGCGATACAGGGCCCGTAGTAAATGCTCTTTCATTATTCAGTTTTGGGGAGAAATATAAGTGAAAATTATTCAGACCTCTAAGCGTGAAAGTCCAATCCTGGGGTAGTATCCCTATAACATCAAATTTTGATTTTTACAAAGTGATTACATATGGAAAAAAGGAATACAAGTATTTATTGCTAAAACTAAAATATGACTTAGACAGGTTTAGTTTGGCGTTCAGATTTGAACACAAAAACTTATTTGGGGAGGGGGGACTCGGAAAAATTACAATAAAGGCAAATTTTATAGAAAAATTTAAAATTACAGAAAAATTGTACAAATCTCAGATCTTGACATTTTAGGGGGATCTGGCCGAGCCTCTCTGGACGTGCCTCGCTGAGCCTCTCCTAATTCCTGCTTCTTTTCTTTCAGAGACCTCATAACTCAGCACTTCTAAAACTAATATTTTTCCTCCCAATGATGTGTGTTTTAGGTAAAACGTCTCTTACATCACGCAAGACGACTTTAGCACTTTTCCAATATGAATAGGCGACGTTAATAAATTCGTGGTGAGATTTTTCATGTACCCTGGAAAAGGCTAAAGAAGATAGGGAATAGAGCGGACAGAATCCCAGGGTTCATACTTTACATACAGATGGGTTTTTAGGATTAAGCCACATGCGCAGGAATAGGCACGTTAACAGAAATTTTCTGCTGGGGGGGGATAATAAAATTATACTTTATACTTGAAAATTTGAATATAAAATACTCAGAAATTCGGGAAAATCTGGATTCCGGGGGGGGGGCGGCTTAAGGTCCTCACGGGTACGTCCCTTGTCAGGAAACCTTCCAAACGTTATTAATAAAACGAAAAAAAAACAGTAAAATAAGTAGCTGCATCAATTTTGCAATATTGAGTAATACAAAATATATTCTGTAGGTGCTGAAAGAAAATACATGTGCCCAGCCGGTCCTGACCTCAGCGGCCTGCTCTTAATTAATTTTAAAGAGTATTGTGTCCCTGTTAGTTATACTTTTCATTGTACTTCCAATTCGACATGTCTAGCTACTAGTTATTTCATCTTTTTCTATTGGAATTAGGGTGCTGTAGGCATCCTAAGCGATTTATAGTACGAAGAAATATCATACCCATTGATTCATACACCTATCATACTCATAATAAAACAACAGCCATGGATAGAAATTATGTAATATAAAAACTTATTCACTGCCACATTTCATATGCTTAGTCATGTTCCAGTGGATTTACAAGGGGAAAAAAGTATCTTCTTCGACACTAAATTAATTGGATGCAATATAGCACCCTTGTGTCACGTTTTTCATCATAGAGATTAGTTTGTCTAACATGTAAATAATATAATTCACTGGAGGTTACGTCACCACGGGTTTTATATGCAAATATTGTCACTGAGAAACGTCATCACTATTCAATATGTAAATTACTTTGAATTCCTTGTGAAAATTTGGTAATAAAAAGTTACTCTTTTTAAATTGCACAAAAATACTTAATTTAGATTGAAATTCAAATGTTGTTTCGCAGTGGCCAAGCAGTAGCGGGAAATCCTTGACAGTCGAGAGTCTAATATAACCATGCAATACTTGAGGCAAAGAATAGAAAAACCTATACAAAATAGAATAGGAAAATAGAAAATACAAAAGTTCTATTACATGTTGTTCAGCCGCCAAAATCAAAACGCATTCTCTACTTTTTATAAGTCAAGGTTGAATTGCAGTCGGACTTACCGTAAATGACTGTCGGCCCTGCTATTGCGGTTAATAGGACATTTGGTACTAGTTTAGTCTGGGGTGGCAAAGTCTACATTTGCCCCCCTTGAGACAAAACCTAACTCCAGCTCTGCCCCCTCCCCTTGGCTATATACACAAGGTTGCAGACTTTCTTGGTTTTCTTTTTCAAACAAACAAAATCAGAAAACTTTTTATATAGCCTAGAGGTATATCCAGGCATTAAGGGAGGGAGTGGGACACAGTTCCTTGGGTGCATGGTCATGCGTAGCTTCTTCTCTAGGGGGGCAGCCGATTCTGGGATGAAGGGTGGGGGCTGAAGTTATATTGGCAGTTCACAAAACCTTACATTGCCAGCGAGTTCTATCATACCTATGAAATCTTTATTAATAAGTAATCAACAAAAATCATAAATCCTCCATGAGCTTCAGCATTAATCAATCTTCTTGGATTAGAGCTAAGTCTTTCCAAGGCATTATGGATAATTGCTTCTTGTTTGACTTTTATTTTGTCATTCCAGCTGTATATTTCCAGCTTTTTCAACAGTCTACCTTTTATCAACTGCTTTTTTAGCCATCTACCTTTTTTCAACGGCTTTTTCAACCATCTGCTTTAGTAGAGTTGACCTTTTGAATTCTGCTACTCCTATGTACCAAACAGGTTTTTCTGGTTGATCTTTTGAATTCTGCTACTCCTATGTACCAAACAGGTTTTTCTGGTTGACCTTTTGAATTCTGCTACTCCTATGTACCAAACAAGTTTTTCTGTTTTTTTTTTGTTTAGCATTTGCAAAAAAGGGGTAATTAGTGATTGGAAAATTTTTTAATGCTTGTACAATCGGAGATGTTTGATTAACCTTTGCAAAAAAAGGTAATGGGATTTGCGAATTGGAGGTAATAATTTATTTTAGTAAAGTAATTATTTATTTTAGTAAAGTAATAATTTATTTTAGTAAAGTAATAATTTATTTTAGAACCAGACTGGTTTCTGATGGGTATAATCTGGTACTACTTTACGTTCCTTCCTATGCTATTGTGGGTCTTTACGCTGATTAAGGACAAGTTTTTTTCTGACACAATTTACAGACCTGATTTCTAGTTCATATATTTTTTGATAGCTTGATAGGTGATTTGAATAAAAGGAATTCAAATATTTTGTCTATGAAATAGAAGCTAACTCAATTTGCGAAAAGGTACTCCATTTTCACTACTGTGATCTGATTGAATTGTCGCCGACAATGCGATTTAATCGCTGCTAAGCTTATTGTTATTGCGAAAGGATTTCCCAATTTACAGCCTAGTGTTAATTGACAGAGTTCCAAATACAAACATTTTGAAAAGCTGACAAAAAATCGGACATTATAATCAGAATTATTTGATTAACATTTAAAAAGGGGTAATGAGATATATGATGTGTATAATACACAAGTGATGTTTGATAAGTATTGTCAATTTAAAATAGGATCTAAGGTTCCATTCACCCCCCCCCCCCCATTTCTGAGAGCAAGGAGGGGAGGGGTCAATTTTGGAGGCCCGAAGGAGTTGTTAACTCAAGTATTTTGTTATAAATTTGAAAAATGCCTAACGACGAATCGGAAATGTATTTTTTCTTTACATGGCGTTCCTTCAAAAAGCGAGGATTTCTGTTAAATAAATAATTCTTATATTTTTTCCGTTCAATTGAAAGCGAGGATTTCAGTTAAATAAATAATTGCTATACCTTTTAAAATGGCTTTACGGGTTTGAGGGACTCTGTTGTTTTAAGCCGTGTGAATTTTTCTTTACATGATGTTCGTTCAAAAAGCGAGGATTTTCTTTAGATAAATAATTCTTATATTTTTTCCGTTCAATTGAAGGCGAGGATTTCTGTTAAATAAATAATTGTTATACCTTTTAAAATGGCTTTACGGGGTTTGAGGGGCTCTGTTGTTCTAAGCCGTTTGATTTTTTATTTACACGGTGTTAGTTCAAAAAGCGAGGATTTTTGTTATATAAATAATTCTTATATTTTTTACGTTCAATTGAATGCGAGGATTTCTGTTAAATAAATAATTGTTTTACCTTTTAAAATGGCTTTACGGGGTTTGAGGGGCTCTGTTGTTTGAAGCCTGTGTTATATTTTCTTTACATGGGGTTTGTTCAAAAAGCGAGGATTTATGTTAAATAGATAATTCTTATATTTGTTCCGTTCAATTGAAATCGAGGATTTTTGTTAAATAAATAATTCTTATACCTTTTAAAATGGCTTTACCGGGTTTGAGGGACTCTGTCGTTTTAAGCCGTTTGATTTCTTCTTTTAATAATGTTTGTTAAAAAATCAATAAGTGTTTTTATATAAAAAATTATTATAATTTTTAAGTTAAATTTTAGTAAAGTATTTATGTTAGATAAATAAATTTGATAACGTTTAAAATGGCTTTACGGGGTTTGACTGGCTCTGTTGTTCTAAGCCGATTGATTTTTTCTTTACACTATGTTAGGTCAAAAAGCGAGAATGTCTGTTGAATAAATAATTCTTATATTTTTTTCCGTTGAGTTGAAAGCGAGGATTTCTGTTATAAAAATAATTCTTATATTTTTTCCGTTCAATTGAAGACGAGGAGTTTTGTTAAATAAATAATTGTTATACGTTTTAAAATGGCTTTACGGGGTTTGAGGGGCTCTGTTGTTCTAAGCCCATTGATTTTTTTTTTTACATGGTGTTCTGTCAAAAAGCGGGGATTTCTCTTAAATAAATAATTCATATTTTTTTTCCGTTCAATTGAAAGCGAGGATTTCTGTTAGATAAATAATTCTTATATTTTTTCCGTTCAATTGAAGACGAGGATTTCTGTTAAATAAATAATTGTTATACCTTTTAAAATGGCTTTACGGGGTTTGAGGGGCTCTGTTGTTCTAAGCCGTTTGATTTTTTCTTTACATGATGTTCGTTCAAAAAGCGAGGATTTCTGTTAAATAAATAATTCTTATATTTTTTCCGATCAATTGAAAGCAAAGATTTCCGTTAGATAAGTAATTCTTATGTTTTTTCCATTCAATTGAATGCGAGGATTTCTGTTAAATAAATAATTGATATACCTTTTAAAATGGCTTTACGGGGTTTGAGGGGCACTGTTGTTTTAAGCCCTTGTGATTTTTTTCTTTACATGTGGTTCTATCAAAAAGCGAGGATTTTTATTAAATAAATAATTGTTATACCTTTTATAATGGCTTTACGGGGTTCGAGGGACTCTGTTGTTTTAAGCCGTGTGATTTTTTCTTTACATGGTGTTCGTTCAAAAAGCAAGGATTTCTGTTAAATAAATAATTGTAATACCTTTTAAAATGGCTTTACGGGGTTTGAAGGACTCTGTTGTTTTAAGCCAGTGTGATTTTTTCTTTACATGGTGTTCGTTCAAAAAAGCGAGAATTTCTGTTAAATAAATAATTATTATATTTTTTCCGTTCAATTGAAAGCGAGGATTTCTGTTAAATAAATGATTGTTATACCTTTTAAAATGGCTTTACGGGGTTTGAAGGACTCTATTGTTTTAAACCGTGTGATTTTTTCTTTACATGGTGTTTGTTCAAAAACCGAGGATTTCTGTTATATAAATAATTATTATATTTTTTCAGTTCAATTGAAGGCGAGGATTTCTGTTAAATAAATAATTTTTATACCTTTTAAAATGACTTTACAGAGTTTGAGGGGCTCTGTTGTTTTAAGCCGTTTGATTTTTTCTTTACATGGTGTTCTTTCAAAAAGCGAGGATATTCCGTGTGATTTTTTTGGGAAGTTTAATGAATTTATTAGTTACCGAGAGTTCAATGACTCCTCCCCTCAATGACTTCCAGGGGTTTTATGACTCCTCCTCACAATGAATTCAGATGATTTTAGGACTCATCCCTCTAGCCATAACTCCATTCATACTTGAACGATAATATAAAAGTTTGATGAAGTATTTTTCTGCTTAACAACTACATTAATAACTTCCAAGATGATAGGACTGTATGACACAGAATTTATCAGTTTGAAAAAATCATCTTGTGGTGTTATATTTGGATGTGCATTTTCGATCTCAATTACGTGCGCGCACGGAACCTCGTCTAAATTAACCTTAAAAAAATGAAATAAAGCTATGTCGACTTTGCATGTCTCTCCTGATTGGTCCCTAAAAAACCGGTCTGGTTGAAAACGTGGAGTTTTCGTACTGCTCACTTTTTGCAATGTGTAAGAACCAGTGGGAAATCCACGCACGTTTGGTAATGTGCTTAGTTTTCGTACTTCTAAATTTATTCTATGTGTAGGACCCAGTGGGGGATCCCCACTCGTTTTCGGAAATGGGCAATGGAAAGCCAAGCAAATAGCATTTAGTTTCAAAACGTGTTTATCACTTACTTATAACTATTTTCATAATCTCTTGAATGAATTGTACTCTATACTTGTCCCAGAGACCCGTTGTGGCTTTCCCGCTACTGTTGTATGGCCGGCTATTGACATTACATAGTTTATTGCATGTATTAAATCAGCATTCTTTACACAGTGGAACGATAAAAACATAACTAAAATGAAGAGGAATTATTTTAAGAAAGTGTGTTCACATGATAGTGTTATTGTAGCATTGAATGTTGACCAGGAGAAGTATTTAAACTATGAACTAAGTACAAGTGGTAGTATTATCTGAAACGTATGCCTGCGTTGTCATGACAGTAAGGATTTGAATATTTTTGGAATACCAAAAAAAATTAATCTGTTATGATGGTGGATATGTAAGATTGAGATCTCCGGAGATGATTGCACTCAAAGAGAATGCCAACATAAAAGTAATATTTGATACAGAGGGGCATCCTTTTGCCAGATCTTTTGATAAAATGTTACCCAGTGTTAATCCATATCGCCAAATTTCGGGTATTAGTATTCAAATAAAAACAAAGACGAAAAGAAATGCCTATTCTTCTACTAATATCATAAGCCATATCCTGTGTACATGCCGGAACTGTTACCTGTGTAAAAATAGTGTGATAATAAACAGTGAAATTGCTAGAAAAATAAAAAGGGCATTGGCAGAAAATATCACTAAGGAATACAAAGATGAATCGATGAAAAACAAAGTACCAGCAAACGTTACTGCCATTGATCAAACAGTCAATGAATCAAATAATACCAAAGACGAAAAGTATATTGACCCTGTCGATGACACACCTATAAAAATTGTGTATGAGTCAAAATGGAATAATGATTATTCTACTGATTACGAACTAAGAGAAGACAATAGCTATACTATCAAGAGAGTTCATGGTGAAGCATTTTATGGAACAGATTCAAAATGTCCAAAGTTGTTCAATTCTAGTTGTTCAAAGTTGTTCATTATTTCATTAAAAATATATTATACCTTACATTGTTATGTGTTCATTATTTTTAGAGTAAGCTAGCATATCGAACGTTTAGAATGTCTATTAAAACATCGGAGATGTAAGAAAAGGATTTACATACATTATATATTGCATATATAGGGTAATATAGTGGAAATGTAGGTATAATAATGAATGAATTATCTATCTATATCTATTGACAGGTATTTGGGATGTCATTGACAAAATCAAAGTATATCAATTATTTATTTAACAGAAATCCTCGCTTTCAATCGAACGGAAAAAAAATATAAGAATTATTTATTTAACAGAAATCCTCGCTTTTTGAACGAACACCATGTAAGGAAAAAATCACACGGAATAAAACGACAGAGCCCCTCAAACCCCGTAAGGCTATTTTAAAAGGTATAACAATTATTTATTATCCTCGCTTTTTGAACGAACACCATGTAAAGAAAAAATCACACGGAATAAAACGAGAGCGCCCCTCAAAACCCTTAAAGCTCTTTTAAAAGGTATAAAACTTATTTATTTAACATAAATCCTCTTTCTAAATTTAACGTAAAAAATATAAGCATTATTTTTTTAACATAAATACTCGATTTTTTAACGAACACCATTTAAAAAAAAAAATCACACGTAATAAAACGACTGATAATTTCTTGAATGAAGTATCTGTACTGTATATCCAAGAGGTGAAATCAATAAAGAGTTTTTTACTTACTTACAAATGTTTTCATAATTTCTTGAATTAAATTTCTACATCCTATATCTAAGTCATGAAAACAATTAAGAGTTTGTTACTTACTTAGAATTTTCTCATAATTTCTTGAACGAAATGTCTTTTTTTGTTTATCCAGCAGGTGAATTCAAGAAAGAATTTGCTACTTACTTACAATTTTATCATAATTTCTTTCTTAAAATTTCTGTATTGTGTGTCCAAGAGGTGACCTCATGAATGAGTTCGTTACCTATTTACAATTCCTTCATAATTTCTTGAATGAAATTTCAACTTTATGTGTCCAATAGTTGATTTCAAGAAAGAAATTGTACTTGCTTACAATAGAACTATGCTAAAGAATAAAGACGGGTTAAGCTTAAGATATTTATTGCTTAAACGTATTAACAGATTTGTTTTGAGAAAAAAACACAACAACAAATGTTTACATAAAAAATAGTACTTGGAGTTCACTCTTAAACATCCACAAGCGATGGTCCCATGATATAGAATACTTTTTACCAAGTCTTATAGATTTATCACGATCGGGTATGCTCTTAGGTATCCACTGTGCGAAGAACCTAACCTCGTCTTCAGGACGGTGATAACGCCCTTCAAATTTAGGACACAAAAACTCTTCTAGATTGAAAAGTGGAATCCTAGGGTTACACTTTTGAATTAAAACTTTATCTGTAGGTACATTGCCCTTTACGTAGAGCGCTTCGACCCCGAAAAAGCTGCAAGTTTTACTGACTTCCTCCTGAAAATCTCTCAGTTCCTGACCAACATTATTAAATGGTGTAATTACTCTATCGTAAAATCCCCGTCTGTTTATATGACGTAATATAGTACTCCACAAGCTTTTATCATACTCAAACATGTTAAAGTTCACTATCCAATGATAACAATCAATTTCTTCGAGTTCCATAGACAATAATAAAAATGCACATTCAAATATAACACCACAAGATGATTTTTTCAAACTGACAAATTCTGTATCATACAGTGCTATCATCTTGGAGGTAATTAATGCAGTTGTTAAGCAGAAAAATACTTTATCAAACTTTTATATCTTCGTTCAAGGTTGAATAGAGTTATGGCTAGGTGGATGAGTCCTAAAACCATCTGAATTCATTGTGAGGAGGAGTCATAAAACCCCTGGAAGTAATTGCGGGGAGGAATCATTGAACTCTCGGTAACTAATAAATTCATAAAATTTCCCAAAAAAATCACACGGAATATCATCCCTTTTTGAACGAACACCATGTAAAGAAAAAATCAAACGGCTTAAAACAACAGAGCCCCCTCAAACCCCGTAAAGCCATTTTAAACGGTATAACAATTATTTATTGAAAATAAATCCTCGCATTAAATTTAACTGAAAAAATATAATATGTTTTTATATACCATAAATTCGTAATTTTTTAACAAACATCGTGTAAATAAGAATTCAGAGGGTTTAAAACGACCGAGTCCCTCAAACCCGCTAAAGCTATTTTAAAGGGTATAACAATTATTTATTTAACTAAAATCCTAGTTTTCAATTGAAAGGAAAAAATATAATAATTATTTATTTAACAGAAATTTTCGCATTTTTGAACGAACACCATGTAAAGAAAAATCACACTGGCTTAAAACAACAGAGTCCTTCATTCCCCGTAAAGCCATTATAAAAGGTATAACAATTATTTATTTAACAGAAATCCTTACTGTTTGAACGAACACTATGTAAAGAAAAAATCGCATTGCTTAAAACAACAGAGTCCCTCAAAACCCGTAAAGCCATTTTAAAAGGTATAACAATTATTTATTTAACAGAAATCCTCGCTTTTTGAACGAACACCATGTAAAGAAAAAATCACACTGGCTTAAAACAACAGAGCCCCTCAAACCCCGTAAAGCCATTTTAAAAGGTATAACAATTATTTATTTAACAGAAATCCTCGCCTTCAATTGAACGGAAAAAATATAAGAATTATTTATCTAACAGAAATCCTTTATTTAAATTGAACGTAAAAAAAATATGAATTATTTATTTAACAGACATCCCCGCTTTTTGACAAAACACCGTGTAAAAAAAAAATCAAACGGCTTAGAACAACAGAGCCTCTCAAACCCCGTAAAGCCATTTTAAAAGTTATAACAATTATTTATTTAACAGAAATCCTCGGCTTCAATTGAACGGAAAAAATATAAGAATTATTTATCTAACAGAAATCCTCGCTTTCAATTGAACGGAAAAAATATAAGAATTATTTATTTAACAGAAATCCTCGCTTTTTGAACGAACACCGTGTAAAGAAAAAATCAAACGCCTTAGAACAACAGAGCCCCTCAAACCCCGTAAAGCCATTTTAAAAGGTATAACAATTATTTATTTAACAGAAATCCTCGTCTGCAATTGAACGGAAAAAATATAAGAATTATTTATTTAACAGAAATCCTCGCCTTCAATTTAACGGAAAAAATATATGAATTATTTATCTCACAGAAATACTCGCTTTTTGAACGAACACCGTGTAAAGAAAAAATAAAACGCCTTATAACAACAGAGACCCTCAAACCCCGTAAAGCCAGTTTAAAAGGTATAACAATTATTTATTTAACAGAAAACCTCGTTTTCAATTGAACGGAACAAATATAATAATTATCTATTTAACATAAATCCTCGCTTTTTGAACAAACACCATGTAAAGAAAAAATCACAATGGATTAAAACAACAGAGCTCCTAAAACCCCGCAAAGCCATTTTAAAAGGTAAAACAATTATTTATTTAAAAGAAATCCTCGCATTCAATTGAACGGAAAAAATATAAGAATTATTTATATAACAAAAATCATCGCTTTTTGAACTAACACCGTTTCAAGAAAAAATCAAACGGCTTAGAACAACAGAGCCCCTCAAACCCCGTAAAGCCATTTTAAAAGGTATAACAATTATTTATTTAACAGAAATCCTCGCCTTCAATTGAACAGAAAAAATATAAGAATTATTTATCTAACAAAAATCCTCGCTTTTTGAACGAACATCATGTAAAGAAAAATTCACACGGCTTAAAACAACAGAGTCCCTCAAACCCCGTAAAGCCATTTTAAAAGGTATAGCAATTATTTATTTAACTGAAATCCTCGCTTTCAATTGAACGGAAAAAATATAAGAATTATTTATTTAACAGAAATCCTCGCTTTTTGAAGGAACGCCATGTAAAGAAAAAATACATTTCCGATTCGTCGTTAGGAATTTTTCAAATTTATAAAAAAATACTTGATTTAACAAATCCTTCGGGCCTCCAAAATTGACCCCTCCCCTCCTTGCTCTCAGAAATGGGGGGGGGGATGAATGGAACCTTAGATCCTATTTTAAATTGACAATACTTATCAAACATCACTTGTGTATTATACACATCATATATCTCATTACCCCTTTTTAAATGTTAATCAAATAATTCTGATTATAATGTCCGATTTTTTTGTCAGCTTTTCAAAATGTTTGTATTTGGAACTCTGTCAGTTAACACTAAGCTGTAAATTGGGAAATCCTTTCGCAATAACAATAGGCTTAAATTCATTGTCGGCGACAATTCAATCAGATCACAGTAGTGAAAATGAGTACCTTTTCGCAAATTGAGTTCTATTTCATAGACAAAATATTTGAATTCCTTTTATTCAAATCACCTATCAAGTTATCAAAAAATATATGAACTAGAAATCAGGTCTGTAAATTGTGTCAGAAAAAAACTTGTCCTTAATCAACGTAAAGATCCACAATAGCATAGGAAGGAACGTAAAGTAGTACCAGATTATACCCATCAGAAACCAGTCTGGTTCTAAAATAAATTATTACTTTACTAAAATAAATTATTACTTTACTAAAATAAATAATTACTTTGCTAAAATAAATTATTACCTCCAATTCGCAAATCCCATTACCTTTTTTTGCAAAGGTTAATCAAACATCTCACATTGTACAAGCATTAAAAAATTTTCCAATCACTAATTACCCCTTTTTTGCAAATGCTAAACAAAAAAAAAACAGAAAAACCTGTTTGGTACATAGGAGTAGCAGAATTCAAAAGGTCAACCAGAAAAACCTGTTTGGTACATAGGAGTAGCAGAATTCAAAAGATCAACCAGAAAAACCTGTTTGGTACATAGGAGTAGCAGAATTCAAAAGGTCAACTCTACTTGCTTTGTCAGTCACATCTAGTGTAGATATTAAGTTCTAGGGGAAGGCAGCTGCCCCCTCTGCCCCCCTTCCGTACGCCCATGCTTGGCTGTTCATTGTTCACAATTTCTTTCCTTCAATAAGTAAGAGGAATTATCAAGGCCAAATTTTTAACGCAGCCTCTTTGGATACTCATAAAAGGCTTAGGCTATGTTATGCTATTCTATGCTTTATGAATGAGATAAGAAGTATTTTCTGGAGGAGGGACCAGGAACAAAATGCATACTAAGTTCATTATTTAAACATTTTCTTAAGAAAAACCCTCTCGGAGATGTGTTGGGTGGGGGGGTATTCTCTCTACCTTCCTATATATGGTGTGTCTAAAGGTATTTCCGAGCCTTACAAGCCTCAAATTATGGTGCAATTTATTCATTTTCTTTCTTGATACTGAAAACGGAAATGCCTCTAATATTTATTAATTAAAAAAACTTTTTCCACAAAATAAGTTTTTTAAAGAAAAGTAAAAAACTCCATTAACAAAAAATGAGCAAAAATAAAATAAAATAATCTACCAAGCTCGAAACTACCCCAAAACAGCATCGATTAATAAATGAAACCCAAAACAAACAGAAATTAAAATAAATAACCGAGTCAAACTCAAAACGAGCAGAAATTACTATAAATTGGGCGCAAAACCCCTATGCCTTCCCAAGGCCAGAACAAAATTTGTACTTTACTGAAAAAATATAAATATTTTTACTTTTATAACTTTAATAAATCAAATAATTTTAACATTTTGATTACTAAATATCAATATATGTATATTAAACTGACAATGCACATTCTTTTGTATTTTTTCAATAAAGTGCAAATTTTTTTTTGGCCTTGGGAAGGCATAGGGGTTTTGCGCGATTAGAAAGGGCACTAGCCCTTCTAATTTCCAATCAAATGAGCCCCTTTTGAAGTTCATATGACAACGTCTTCTATTGAACTTTATATACCCCAGGACATAACTTAAAACCCTTGCCCTGAGGGTTGTTGGGGAGTGTCCTCCTCAAAAACATATTTTCTATCTGGAAATCAACTAGCCTACGCTGAACAAAATGGCTATCTCAAAATTCTGATTGGATATATTTGGGGGAATGAAGTGCGTGGGGGAGGGGCTAGTTCCCCTCCAATCACTTTCAACTATTAAAAAGGGCACTAGCCCTTTGAATTTCAAATCGAATGAACCTGTTTTGAAGTTTCTACGACAACACCTTCTATAAAAACCTTATATGCCCCCAGAGCATAAGATAAGATAAGATATTTATTTCGAAAAATGACTATCACAAGCCCCGAAGGGCGAATTCACATTTCGGAGTCATATAATAAAAAGACATAGAGATAGCACGACAACTAAAAAACTGGTTAAACAATGCCAAAAACAACAATATCAGAAAGGCAAAGCCATTCATTAGTCTAAAAAACAAAGTGTCAAATGTAAGAAAGTTAAAAAGGCACAAATTAAAACAAAACCAAAAAAGAAAATTGAGATAAAAATAATAGGTTTTGAGCATAACTTAAAACCTTTACCCTGAGGGTTGTTGGGGAGTGTCCTCCTCAAAAAGATATTTTTTATCTGGAAATCAGCTACGCTGACAAAATGCCTATCTCAAAATTTTGATTGGATATGTTTGGGGGAATGATGGGCGTGGGGGTGGGGGGCTAGTTGCCCTCCAATCACTTTCGACTATTAAAAAGGGCACTAGCTCTTTCAATTTCCAATCGAATGAGCCGATTTTGAAGTTTCTACGACAACGCCTTCTATAAAAGCCTTATATGCCCCCAGGGCATAACTTAAAACCCTTGCCCTGAGGGTTGTGGGGGAATGTCCTCCTCAAAAACCTATTTTCTATCTGGAAATCAAATACGTTGAACAAAATAGCTATTCTACAATTTTGATTGGATGCGTTTGGGGGAAAGATGGGCGTGGGGGGGCGGGGGGTAGTTGCCCTCTAATTACTTTCGGCTATTGAAAAGAGCACTGGCGCTTTGAATTTCCAATCGAATGAGGCTTTTTTGCAGTTTCTACGACAACGCCTTCTATAAAAACTTTATACGGCCCCAGGGCATAATTTAAAACCCTTGCTCTGAGGGTTGTGAGGGAGTCTCCTCCTCAAAAACACATTTTCTATCTTGAAATCAACTACGCTGAAAAAAATGGCTATCTCAAAATTTTGATTGGATGTGTTTGGGGGAACGATGAACGTGAGGGGGGGTCTAGTTGCCCTCTAATCACTTTCGACTATTAAAAAGGGTACTAGCCCTTTGAATTTCCAATCGAATGAACGTGTTTTGAAGTTTCTACGACAACGCCTTCAATAAAAACCTTATATGCCACCAAGGCATAACTTAAAACCCTTGCCCTGAGGATTGTGGGGGAGTGTCCTCCTCAAAAACATATTTTCTGTCTGGAAATCAACTACGCTGAACAAAATGGCTATCTCAAAATTTTGATTGGAAGTGTTTGGGGGAACGATGGGCGTGGGGGGGGGGCTAGTTGCCCTCCAATCACTTTCGACTAATAAAAAGGGAATTAGCCCTTTGAACTTCCAATCGAACGAGCCTGTTTTGAAGTTCCTACGACAACGCCTTCTATAAAAACCTTATATGCCCCCAGGGCATAACTTAAAACCCTTGCCCTGAGAGTTGTGGGGGAGTGTAACCCTCAAAAACACATTTTCTATGTGGAAATCAACTACGCTGAACAAAATGGCTATCTCAAAATTTCGATTGGAAGTGTTTGGGGGAATGATTGGTGTAAGGGGGGGGGGGGCTAGATGCCCTCCAATCACTTTTGACTATTAAAAAGGGTATTAGCCCTTGGAATTTCCAATCGAATAAGACTGTTTTGAAGTTTCTACGACAACGCCTTCAATAAAAACCTTATATGCCCCCAGGGCATAATTTAAAACCCTGGCTCTGAGGGTTCTGGGGGAGTGTCCTCCTCAAAAACACATTTTCTATCTTGAAATCAGCTACGCTGAACAAAATGGCTATCTCAAAATTTTGATTGGATGTATTTGAGGGAATGATGGGCGTGGGGGGGGGGATAGTTGCCCTCCAATCACTTTCGACTAATAAAAAGGGCATTATCCCTTTGAATTTCCAATCGAATGAGCCTGTTTTGAAGTTTCTACGACAACGCCTTCTATAAAACCCTTATATGTCCCCAGGGTATAACCTAAAACCCTTGCCGTGAGGGTTGTGGGGGAGCGTCTTCCTCAAAAACACATTTTCTATGTGGAAATCAACTATGCAGAACAAAATGCCTGTCTCACAGTTTCTAATGGATGTTTTTGGGGGAATGATTGGCGTGAGGAGGGGGCTAGTTGCCCTCCAATCACTTTCGACTATTAAAAAGGGACCTAGAATTCGTGATTTCCAATCAAATGAGCCACTTTGTAAGTATCTAAGATAATCTCTTCAATATCAAGTGCCCTTCTTTAAAGAAAAAAAATAATAAACTGTACATTGTTCAACATTTATATTAAATGTCCTCAGTGCATAACTTAAAAACCTTGCCCCAAGGGTTGTGGGGGAGTGTCCTCCTCAAAAAGATATTTTCTATCTTGAAATCAACTACACTGAACAAAATGGCTATCTCAAAATTTTGATTGGATGTGTTTGGGGAAATGATGGGCTTGGGGGGGCTTGTTGCCCTCCGAGTCACTTTTGACTATTAAAAAGGGCACTAGCCACTAGCCTTCGATACGAAGTGCCCGGGTATGGAGAAAAAAAAACATTGTGCCCACAATGTTCTTTACTTAGGCAGCGCTAGCGCGCTGCCTATGATAAGGAGAAACGAGGATCCGTCTTTAAGAAAAAAAAAAATCGGATTTTGTTGTTAATTTTTTATCACTAACGACCTTTTTGCCTCTGATCAATAACGTATCCAGGATTTTTTTTCGAGAGAAGGGGGGCGAGGTTACAAAAAAAAATAACAAAAAATGTATCAACGATTTGTTTATATTCATTTTTGTTACGTTTTTACGAGTAGGACAGACATTTCGGGGAGCAGGGGCAGATCTAGAGCAAAATCGTAACAAGGCCGCCAATGAACAAAATTGTTGGTGGGGGACTAATTTGACAAATGTGCCAATAATTGACCAAATTGACAAATCTATTCAAAAAAAGAGTGAAAAAACAGGGGAAGAGGGCGCTATAAAAAATCCTGGGGGGCCCGGGGTTCCCCAGCCACCTGGATCCACCAGTATCTGGGGGAGGGGTTCAAACCCCTTAACCCCCTGGATACGGCTTTGCCTCTGATTCTAGAAATCTTTGGTTAATTTCCGAATTGACTCACTAATGAGATAGCTAAGAAATAAGCATACCTCTAGAATCAGACTTTCACCTTTAATCCAAATATAACATTCATTTGCGTCGGAAATGAATTTTACACCCCCACCTTTATGTACAAATGAACCCTTCGTAGGTCACTCTTTTCTTCAAATTAATTTATCAATTTGGAAAAATAATATAAAATTCATTGAATATATAATTTAAGATATAGATTTGCGCATTAGGGGAGAGGGGTAGTGGCGATAAGTCTGTTTCCGGCACAAATGAATGTTATATTTTGATTCAGGATGAAATTCTTATTTGAAAGGCATGCTGTTTCTTACTCATTCCATTAGTGAGTTAATCGGAAAATTTACCCAAATTTTATCAGAGAAAATTATTTTCCAACTAAGTTAAAGCTTGAATTGAATAAAAATAGGCGGTACTTATGTAGAAAGCGATAATTGCGCGATAAAAGACAGCATCGAAATGTCAAACATGCTATTGATAAGAAGGTTTCCGCTGACTAATAAGGTATAAACAAAAGGTTTCTCACTGCGGGAATTATATTCTAACTTTAGTTTTTTGGGGTTTAGGTTAACTAAAAGGTACCTAGGTTGGGTTAGGTTAGGTTACATATTTAATATATGCTATGCTTTACCCCCCGCCCTCTAATATGCAAATATATAGCCCAATTTTTTTCTGAACTATTATATTTTCATCCTTTTTTGGTTTATTTCATGAGCATTAACGAAACTTCATTTCTCGCGCACATACCGCTTTCTACATAAGTATCAAATAGGCGAAACTTACGTCAGTGGTTGAAACTTAAAAGAAGATCAATTACCATATATAAAGGTTAAAGAGTCAGCATAAGCACTAATCGAAAAACAAGCTTTTTGCGGCGCATAATTACAGCGTAATTCTATTTAAGATTCAATATCACTTTGATATACAGTCTGCTTTTCTTCTGCGGCCAAAGTTTCACTGTAGCTGCATGTCTTGTTGTCACTTATAAAAGACTGATATTTACTTTTATGGATAAACTTCCAGAAATAAATTATGATTCTCAAAATGATTTGTGAATGGTATTTATATTACTCTTATCATCTATTTAAAAGGATTTTTTTGATTTATGGCAATGAGACATAAAAGTCAGTTATTTAAAATGTACCCATGGATTAGTATTGGCTTCGAGGAGATATGCACTGCAAAAAAGAAAAGAATCATTAAGGAAATAATTAAATTTGATAATTTCTTAAACTTGTTTACACGCTCATCTGATGGAGTTTTGGGTTTCTATATAATGTGAAACAATAAGTCCTAAGATCTATTTTCCGACATATAGTTATAACTTTAATCAAATTTCCATTGGTAATTCCCGCTCAAAATGTTTCTGTGGAGGCACTAGCGGCTCATGCTAGTGACCCACGGCCAGGTGGCAGATAGACACCGCCAGGAATTTCTCCCAGGGAGAGGGGGGCAAGCAGTACAAGAATTTCTTTTTTTATAGTTGTACAATTGCCAAGTAAATGCCTTAATACCACAAATACTGATCCTTAGACACTTTTTTATGATTGCAGCAACTGCTGCAATCATATTTGCAGCTATAGCCACATAGTGAGCGAACCACGGCCCACAGTAACCGAAAATTTAAAAAAACGAGCTCTTAAAGAAAGTGCATAGTGAAAAATATTGATTGATTTGCAAGTAATATATTTTATTCAGATTCAAGTTAAGAGTGATTTGCAATTGTGAAAAGAATACTTTACAAATTTCAGAAAATGTCGCAAACCTGACATCAAATCGAAATAAAAAATAGACCACTGAAATCGCCAGTGTCGAGAAATCTTGACTGCCGGTTAACAGTCCTCCATCTTAAAAAATACGGAAAACTATATTTTGCATGGATAGCAGGGATTTATCCCCATTTCCTCTTTTTTCACCAGGGGTGATAGTATTGAACCAGTAATCGTATAATATTGGAAGATGGTTCATTTAAGTGGAAAATCAAGTATTTTGTGTGTTATTGAGTGACAAAATAGATGATGCAGCATCCACGTGCTGTTTTTTGCCATTTTGTGCCGTAAAACATAATTATGGCCAACATAGGTAAAAAAAAACTTGACAGTGGGAGTTCGAAGATGGCCAACCAATTTATTATGATAGAAAGCCTTAAACTGAAGGTTCACAGTCCCCTATCGTCAAAAAAGAGGACAAATTCTGGGTATGATCGTATTGAACCAGAGGTAGTAGGTGTTGACGTCAATTCACGAAAATTTAGGCTGGGGTGTATTTCCAAAAGCTAAGGGGTACAAATCTGTCATTTTCTTCAAATTTTCCTATGAATATGTACAAAAAAAGGTACTTCTCGAAATCTAGGGGGCAGGGACCATCATCTATAAAAAATTATGTTAGGGGCACTGAACTCCTAAAAATGAGGCCCAAACACGGGCCAGATCTTATTTTGGATTTGCTTCAAACTTAAATATAAAAGTCCAAAGACATGCGCCATTGTTATGATTTCCTATATATTTTTTCTTGTGTATTTTCATTGAATTTGCTTGTTTCTGTAATCCCCCTCTCTTCCACGAAAAAGACTCCTCTGTAAGCGTATGACATGCCTCCTTTCAGCAAACCCCGCCCAATTCTTTATATTTACCAATGGAATAATTCTTTGTATGTTTTAAGGAGTTATGATCTCCCCCCCCCTCACAGAGATAATTTCCTTCGCACGCATCTGGTGCCTGGCTTGAAATATCCATTAGTTGGGACCTTGATAGAGTAACGAACGAAATTATGGACACACTTGGAGGGAATCTATGGTTCGGACGAGTTAAGCATCAACACATACACACGTATTATAAATTCATGGAATCGAGATCGTCTTAACATTAAAACCCCTGGGGAAACACAGGGGGGGGGGCATCATGGCTTCTGCTCGTTATACCAGTACAATATGAATGTACCATAGGACGGGGAGTTCTCTCTACCAGTCAGTAATTTCGATCCCAGGATTACTCTGATTCCAAATCGTTATATTTGCAGTTACAATATCAACCAATCAATGTAATGAACAGAAAGTTCACCAGCACACTATACAAACCTAAACTCTAAAATGGAAAATTGAAAATAATAAATTCACCAAACAAGATTTACTTTTTATGCTGATTCCAAATATGTAAAACTTATTGAGTTATGCGGATTTTGTTTCTTTATTGTTGATGTTGCGACAAATAAATACCCACTGCCCGAAATAGAAATTGTTTTCAGGAAAGCCCATATGTCGCTCTAACCTTTAGAAGTCTAAGGCTCAGGAAGAAATTGACCAGAAACTTTTTCTAAGGTATCTTAACGGACATTTTGAATTATTTTGACTAGGAAAAAAAATTCTATAGCTCCGACCAAGCACAGAATCAAAATTTTTATCCTGTAGAGAGGGGGGCACATATTTAGGAGAATTTCATATACAGAGCCGTGTGTCCCAATACCAGATTTAATAGAAGCGACTCTATTATAACTTGAGTCGCATCAATTTCTGGAACTAGAAGAGTAGCCTTTAGGAGGTTCAGGGGATGGTGGCTCCTACTTTTGTTTGTAGTAGTTGCTGTTCGCTTTAAGTTTGACTTGATGATTCATTCTACTGTCTGTTCATTTTAGGTTGCAACTAAAACGAACAGAGGATTCACCTGTTCGTTTAGAATTCATCGCTTAAGTTCTGATGCGATTATATATTTTAGTTTCTGTTCATTTTGATTTCCTTTTGTTCATTGAATAATTTCCATTCGTTTTAAGTTTGAATTTTTATATGACTTTATTTCTGCTCGAATTTATTGTTATCTATTTTGGAAAATATTTCTTTAATTAATTGCTGTGAAGGACAGAAAATTTGAAACTGTATTTTTTGCTATCCTACTCATTAGGCCAGTGCGTAAGGAGGCGAAGGCTTCTGGCTCATACTCCTTCCCTAGGATGAGTACTTCTGCGATTTTCCGCGTACTTTTCTTATATTTCTCGCACAGTTCGTATTATTTTTGGGTTTTCTCCAAATTTGACCTCTCCGCGTGTCTGCATACCAACATTTTTTTGGCACATACACCGGTTGCCGATATTTCATAATAGTTTGAATTTTTGTTTTGTTTCATCCCTATTAAATAATGCTGTAATTATAAATATAAATTCATTATTAATTTGAAAATACTATTGGTTAAAAATGATGACGATGGAGGCGCACTGCTGAAGTAGCTGAAGCACCCTTTCAATAAATGATGACAGAAAAGGCTATAGGGGGAAAACAATTCAAAATAAATTATTTGAGTTAAAAAGACACACAACTGATAGCCGGTTTGATCTCTGTTATCTCTGCCCGTGCCTTCCCCCATTCTTCCCGTCCTTCCAACCGTACCTTTCCGTATTTCCAACCATTTAAGAAGAAGCAGATCAAGGTCAAATTAACAAATGGAAACGTGGAAATTTAAATTGAATGAAAGCTGTTTTTAATGAATCAAAAGCTGTTTGGGGCAACCATTCTTCTTGA
Organism: Artemia sp. Qi Xiang Cuo; assembly: GCF_049724085.1. NCBI lineage: Eukaryota > Metazoa > Arthropoda > Branchiopoda > Anostraca > Artemiidae > Artemia > Artemia sp. Qi Xiang Cuo. The sequence continues at coordinate 41,321,179 of NC_142804.1, forward strand.
AAATGGAAAAGTGAGTATGCAGTAGACCAAAACAAATATTTTCAAAATCTGCTCTCAAACTGATAAAATTCGTTAACGGCTTTAGACCTATACACCATTTTGAAGTCCGAATGATCCATCCCAGCTTGTAATAGCTATTTTTTCTGAAATAAAATCTTATCTTACCAGCCAGGGGCCAAGAATTTGTTTTGGATGGAGTCCATACTTCCAAAGTGACAGATAAGGGCACATCATGAAAATATAGGGTGACATTGTAGTTTAGGGACTTCCTGCTATCTTGGAAAGTAGTTTATTTATGTAAATGAAAATTTCAGAAATGAATCGTGGGCCAAAAACATAGCATAGGAAGGTACTGATGAGTCACTATGTCTACCCTCTTTTTATTTATTGGGCTTAGAGGATTGCATACATGGCAGGTTTTGCAGAGGGTAAAAGCCAATAATATTTTCTCTACAGGACTGAAGCTGTACTAATTCTGACAAAAATTGTCTGGAGATAAATCTTTATTTAAATATTTTATGAAGTCAACTATAGTTCAGTCAAAGGTCAAAGACCCAGTGGCGTAATTTCGTCAAAATCTGGGGGGGGGGCAAAGTTGGAGCCAATTTTCCAAAATCAAGTGAAAATGACAGTAAAAACTACAAAATAAGCCATTTGGTACAATAAAGGTACTATTTAGTACTATAAAAGTACTATAAAAATACTTAATAGTACTATAAAGGTAAATTTGCATTAAAAAACTGATCTGTATCTGTTGATGCTTGAATTATGCAGATTTATCTTAGTTTTGACAAGATTTTGGAAAAAAACTAAATTTCAGCTAAGGAAGGGGGGGGGGCAAACCGAGTTCTGGGAGGGGCAGTTGCCCCCTGCTCCAAAGAAAATTACGCCCCTGGTATTACCTTTTTTCTATAAAAAGAATTAGAACTATTATCTATTTCATTATTTAGAGGTTCATTTAAGTAGGGAGCCCTCTTAATTTCATTTTAAATACATTTGAAAATTTGAAAAAATTATAATTATTTCTAAAATGACATAAGAGTGATCAGAACACTCTTGTTGGACCATTTGATACGCATTAAACGTTTTTTAGATGGAAAAGTGGCAGGGTGGTGAATACCGAAGATTTGGATTTGTAGTTAAGGGGCCTCACTCGAATGAACTCCTATATCCTGTGATGGAGTTGCGATTTAATTAGTGCTAAGGTCAATACCGTATTAGGGGGGTGTTTGGGGTTTTGAACCCCCTCCCCCCTGAAATGTTTGTCCGACTCGTAAAAATGTAACAAAATACATGTAAACAAATTTTTGACGCATTTTTTTAAGTTGTTTTGTGTAACCCCCGCCTTCCAGAACACAATTCTGGATACAGCCCTGGCTTAGGGGCTAGCTGGCTACAATTTTGATTTTTTTTTTCGTCTTCTTTTTTTTGCAGGTTTGTAGGCTAGAATTTTGAAAATATTTTTCTATTATTAGAAATATTCTTGTCCGTTTTTTACTCGCAATATTCATTTAAATATAAATTGAAACTACCCAAAATCTAAAAAAAAAAACAGTAAGGGGGAGACGACACCCTCCCCCCAGACCTGCCACTGCTGACACCTCATAAAATACAGCCATCAAAATACAACCCTCTTGTAATCTACAATGAACAATTACGCATTACCAGCTCTTTGAAAGAAAACCCAAAGTTAAGAAATATAATTAGTGTATCGTTTAAGAATAATGCCTCATTGGCAATTTAAATGTTACAACATTTTCCAGACAAGTTTTTGTTGATGGTTTAGCATCTAATTAAGCCACCTTCTTTTCGCTCTGTTTTAATATTTTGACAACTCGTTTCTCCAGGAAAATTTCATAAGACGAATGAAGATTTTAAACTCCTTTTCAGAGGTAGTTTCAAATTAATATTTTCAAAGTAGTCTTCCTTTCTTTTATTAGCGTCAAGCTGTCTACATGTTTCTTAGTTGTGTTCAGCATCAATTTTCGAATGTGATTTTTATCAAGATATACAATGCCATAACTGGATTGGGCGTCGTCGACTTTTAAATTTCATAGCACCTATAATTTCTTGCTCGTAACACCTGCTGCGTTTTTACGGAGTTTTTCGAATATTTGATCAAAGAAATAGATTGATAAGAGAAAATGGCTCCAGGGTTGGGAGAGGATTGATGCAAAGACTACGTTCTTCCAACAAATTACTTTTCTGCTTACCGATTCTGTCCCTTTAAATCACGGTTGCAGCCAGTATATCCACTTTAGTGACCCCCCCCCCTTTGAAAAATGGATAGTGTCGAGGTCTTTTAGGGGCTAACTTTTTTATTTATGGAATGGGGAATTACTAAAGATATTGTAAACTTTTGAATGTAACTCTTAGAGCGGGAAACATGCTACGTAATATTAATGCAATGTGCCCAGTGTGGGTGAGTTTTATCTTATAATTAATTAAAAAAGAACTTCTATTAACCCAAAAATGAACAAAAATAGAATCAAATAATCTACCAAGCATACAAATACCACAAATTAGTGTCAATAAATAAATGAAACCTAAAACAAACAGAAATTAAAATAAATAACAGAGTCACACTCAAAATTAATATAAGCAGGGTTCTAAACCCCTATGCTTTCTAAAAGCAGGGATAGAATTTGTACTTTACTGAAAAAAATTCAAATGAATCTACTGAAAAAAATGTGCATTGTCAGTTTAATATACATATGCTGATATTTATTCTTTAAAATGTTAATTAATTTTTGATTTCTTAAAGTTATAAAAGTAAAAACATTTAAAAGAATTTTTTCAGTGAAGTACAAATTATATTCTGCCCCTTATCTCTGGGGTTTCTTTCAACCCCAAAAGCCTTGTTATATGATATTTAGACTATTTTGAATAGAATAGACAAAATTTCTATTATATTCATTTTAGGACAAGACGACGTGTGTGTATGTGGGGGGGGGGATAGCTGCCCTCCGATCACTTTGACTATTAAAAACAGCACTAGAGCGTTTGATTACCAATCCAATGAGCCAATGAGCTTCCGAAGTTTATATGACCACGCTTTCTATAAAAACCTTGTATGCCCTTTATATGGACTTTTTATCCTCAAAAATATAACTTCAAAACCTTTCAAATACGTCAAGAAAGTGGCTATCTAAAAATTCTGATTGGAAGTGTTTGGGAAAATAATGGGCGTTGGGGGGAGGGCATTTGTCCTCTGATCACTTTCAACAAATAAAAAAGGCACTAGTACTCTCAATTTCCAATCACATAAGCCCTATTTGAAGCTTCTATGACAAGACTTTCTATAAGAACCTTATATGCCCCAAGAACATAACTAACGATCCTTGTCCTGGGGGGTATAGGGGGGGGAGAGTTGTCATCCTCAAAGACATAATTTCCAGACCTTTCAACTACGCTGAACAAAATGGTCTTATCAAACTGTTGATCAGAAATGTTTGGGGAAATGGTGGGCATGGTGGGGGGAATGATTCTCCCTCCGATTACTTTCGACTATTAAAAAGGGCAAAAAAGAAGAAAGAAAAAAACAAACTTCTTTTCTTCTCTCCTTTTTGTTAAAAGCACTGAGGACGACTTGGCGGAGGTCCTTTTCGAAATATTTACATGTTTTTTGTCTTCATGTTTCTGCCGCTGGCTGACAAAATCCTCGTTTTCTTACCCGGTCTTGGTTTTATTTTTCATTTATTATTTCCTTTCCTCTCTTAGCTTCATAAGTCATGTATAGCCAGTGTGGTCTAAGAAAGTATTTACGGGAGGGTATTCACCCTCCGATCGCTTTTGACTGTTAGTGAGGGCACTAGCCCTCTCAATTCCCAATTGAAAGAGCTTTTTTTGAAGTTTTTACGGCAACACTTTCTATAAAAACCTTATATACCCCCAGGGCATAATTTACAACCATTGCCCTGGGGGCTTTGGGGAGTTTGTCATCCTCAAAAACATAATATCCGGATGTTTCTACTACGTTGAAAAAAATAGCTATCTCAAAATTTTGACTGAATGTGTTCAGGGAAATGGTGGGCGTGAGAGGGAGGATAGTTGCCCTCCAATCACTTTCGACTATTCAACAGGGCACTAGTCCTTTCAATTTACAATCGAATAAGCCCTTTTTGAAGTTTCTACGACAACAATATCTATAAAAACCTTATATGTCCCCAGGGCATAACTTACAACCCTTGCCCTGAGGATTTGGGGTGGGGGGGGGGGGTTGTCATCCTAAAAGACCATTTTCCGAATCTTTCAACTACGTTAAACAAAATAGCTATCTCAAAATTTTCATTTGATGTGTTTGGGGAAATGGTGGGCGTGAGAGGGGGGTTAGCTGCCCTTCAATCACTTTTGACTATGAAAAAGTGCACTAGCCCTTTCAATTTCCAATGGAATGAGCCCTTTTTGAAGTTTCTATGATAAAACTTTCTATAAAAACGTTATACGGCCCCAGGGCATTACTTACAACCCTTTCCCTGAGGGTTTTTTAGGGGGGGGGGTCATCCTCAAAAACCTAATTTCCAGAACTTTAAACTACGCTAAACAAAATGGTTATCTCAAAATTTTGATTGGATGTCTTTGGGGAAATGGTGGACGTGAGAGGGGGGTTAGTTGCCCTTCAATCACTTTTGACGATAAAAAAAAGTTCAAAATAGGGATAAAATCCTTTTTAATAGAGAGTGTACAGACATTCAGAAAATTACCAGTTATTCCGGTCACATATACAGTGACCGTCATCAGTAGTAAAACTAAGCAAAAACAATTTAAGACAAAAGTTTATATATGAAATCAAATTAAACTACATATTGTTCAATTCTTTAATTTTTTTCAAAGCAAAGGCAGAGCTAGCCTCCTTGACCTTCTTGGATTCGGTTCATTAGCGTTCAATGGTATAACATTTGGACAGAGGTCAACTACACTGGGTGAATTGAACTTTACTCTGTCATATTTTAATAAATTATCATAGATAGAGTTCAGCCCAAAGTCACCTGCGTCCCGATTCAAAGCAATATTCTTGAATAAGATTTTCTTTATTTTAAAAGTTTCACGAAAATTTTGCTTTAAACCCCGATCCCTAGAAATCAAAGAGACATTCTCGGACAAAATAAAATGGTCTGGAAAATTGAAAATATGTTCTTAAAGGGCTGAAGTAAAATCTTCAGACATAGAATCTTGCTTTAATGCCGAAGAAATAGAATCTTTATGTTGTAATAATCTCATTTCCAAACTCTGGTTAGTACGTCCATCATATGAGCATCTGCAAGTACATGGGATCTGATAAACACCACTTTGTTGCCCCCATGGAGTTAGATCCTTCCCAGAATTTAGAAAAATACCCAAAGTATTATTGCTCTTTAAAGCTACCCTTAGACCACTAATCTGTAAAATTCTTTTAAGTTTTTCACTTAGCCTGGGTACACATGGTAAGGAACAAAAAACATCCTTCTCCCGAGTTGTCTCAAAGACTTCCTTAGAAAGTTTTGGGACTTTCTAAGACTAGACTAGGACTATGTTACGTCGCGAGCACGTAACCTAGTCTAAATTAACCTTAAAAATGTAATAAAGCTATGTCGACTTTGCATGTCTCTCTCACCATGTATGCTTGTGGCTCTACCAAACGTACTCTATGCTTGCTCTTACATCGGAAGCGGCTTTCCCAGTGGTACTCCAGGGTAGGTTATCGAGAATACCTAGTTTATTGCATTTATTAAATCAGCAGTTTTCACCAGTTGGAGGGATAAACACAGCATCGTATTTTAAAAAAAGAAGTGAAAATGAATTATTCGAGGAAAGTGTGTACACATTATAAAGTCATCGTTGCCTTGAATGCTGACAAAGAGATGTATTTGAACTATGAAACAAGTAGTAGTGGAGATCTTATTGGGAATGTATGCGTACGTTATCATGAAAGTAAGGAGTTAAATTCCTTTGGAGTACCCTAGAATTTGCATCATGCAAATGTTGGATGTGTGAAAGTGTTTTTTTCAGAGAACTTAGTACTGAACGAGAATGCCAAAACGAAAATAATAGTTGATTAATATCGATAGCTTCTAGCTAATGCTTCTGGTAGCATGCTACAAGTTTAAAAATTCTATCGTCATCTTTCCGGTGTTAGTAGTCAAAAGAAAGCAAAGGGAAATAGAAAACGGGTACGCTGCAGCACTAATATCATAAATCATATCTTGTCTACGTGTCAGAACTGTTACCTCTTTAAAAAATATGTGGTAATAGACAATGAAATCGCTGTAAAAATAAAAAGGGCATTGGCAGACCATATAACTAATGCATATAAACATAATTTAACGGAGAATAAAGCAAAAGATAAAATTACTATTACCAATGATCAAATGGTCTGTGAATAAAATAATATCGAGGATGAAATGTATAGTGAACCTATATGTGACACCTCAGTAAAAATTGCAGGAGACTCAAAATGGAATAATGAGTATTCTAGTGGTTATGAACATAGAAAAGCCAGTAAGTCTAGTATAAAGAGAAAAGAGGATGATTTATTTCATGGAACGGGTTCAAAATGTCCAAAGTTGCTCAATTACATTAATAATGCGTAACAATGTATCTAATATATATTTATGTTAATATTCTACATGGTGTTATTTCAATAAAAATATTTTATGCGTTACTTTGTTATATTTCTATTATTTTAGGATACGCTAGCATGTCAAACGCTTAGAATGTTTATTAAAAAGTCGGAGATTTTTTATTTTCTTTGGAAAAAATTAGAATTGGACTATGACTTTTCTTTTATTTGAGAAAATTCAGAAGAGAAATTGAACTTTTCTACACTTCGTGGTGAAAACTCAGAGTTAAAGTGGGACCTTTTTTCTTTTCTGGAAAAACATTCAGAAGAGAACTTGAACTTTTCTTCACTTCTTTGAGAAAATATAGAATTAAAGGACAACTTTTTCTCTTCTTGGAAGAAAAATCCAGAATCGAAGTATAACTTTTTTCTACCTTCTATAGAAAAATTTAGAATTGAACTGTAAATTTTTTTATTTGAGAAAATTTAGAAGAGAACTTGAACTTTTCTTCACTTCTTTGAGAGAACTCAGAATTAAAAGTGGGGTTGTTTATCCTCAGAAGAAAGATTGTACTTTTCTTCACCTCTCTGAAAACTCAGAATTAAATTGGAACTTTTTCGATCTTCTTTGAGAATATACAGAATTCAACTGTAACTTCTTTTCTATTTTCTACAGAGAAATTTAGAACAGAAATTAAAAATTTTTTCATATCTGTGAAAGTTCAGAACTGAAGTGGAACGTTTTTCTCTTCTTTGGTAAAATTCGGAATTGAGCTAACTTTTTTCTCTTCTTTAAGAAAATTCGAAAGAGAACTTGAAAATTTTTCCAGTTTTTTGAGAAAACTCAGAATTTACGTTGAACTCGTTATCTTCATGGCGAATGTTCACAATCAAAGTTTAACTTTTTTTTATCTCTAACAAGAAATTTAGAACAAAACTTTAAATTTTTTTCACCTCTTTGAGAAAAATCAGAACTAAAGTGGGGCCTTTTTTATTTTCTCTAGAAAAATTAGAATTGATCTGTAACTTATTTTTTTTCTTTGAAAAAATTCAGAAGAGAACTTGAACTTTTCTTCCCTTTATTGAGAAAAATCATTAAAGTGGAACTTTTTATCTTCAGAGGAGAACTTGAACTTTTCTTCACGTCTTTCAGAAAACTCAGAATTAAAGTGGAACTCTTTATCTTCATGGTGAATATTGACAATCATAGTATAACTTTTTCTATCTTTAATAAGAAATTTCGAACAGAACTTTAAATTTTTTTTTTACCTCTTTGAAAAAATACAAAATTGAAGGTGAATCTTTTTATTTTCTCTGGGGAAAATAGAGTTGGTCTGTAACTTATTTCTTTTCACTGAGAAATTTCGAATATAAATTAAATTTTTCTTCACATCTTTGAGAAAACGTAAATATAAAGTTGAATTTTTTATCTTCATGGCGAGTATTCACAATCAAAGTATTACTTTTTCTATCTTCTGTAGAAAAAATTAACACAGAACTTTAAATTTTTTATGTCTTTGAGAAAATTAAGAATTGATCTGTAACTTAGTTCTTTTTATTGAGAAAATTCAGAAGAGATTAATAAAATCGCATATATTTTAAACGTGGTTGCTCGTATTTCTGAAAACTAGAACCCAACTTTATTAAAAAATATCAAATATTATTTATAAAATCAGAAGTATTTTAAACGGGGGTGTTCGTAGTTCTGGAAATTAAAATCCAACTTTATTAAAAAGAATCAAATATTATTAATAAAATCTGATATATTTTAAACATGGTTGTTCTTATTTCTGAAAACTGAAACCCCACTTTGTTAGAAAATTAAGTATTATTAATAAAACCAGATGTATTTTAAACGTGGACGTTCTCATTTCTGAACACTAAAACCCAGCTTTATTTAAAAAAAAATAAAGTCGTAAAGTAATGTTGGGAGTGAAAAAAGATGAGTACTTTAACTTGTAAACAGGTTTAAGAGGAATAATAAGAAAAGAGCTTGATCTGATATAATATAATAAGGCCTTTTAAAAAGAATGTCTTGGTGTTGGAGTATGCAAAATAGTCGTAAAGTAATGTTGGGGGTGAAAAAGGATGAGTACTTCAACTTATAAAACAGGTTTAGGAGGAATATTACGAAAAGAACTTGTTCTGAAATAATATAATAAAGTCTTTTGAAATGTATTTCTTGGTGTTGGGGCATGCAAAAAGTCGTAAAGTAATGTTGGGAGTGAAAAAAGATTACCAAAACCCTTGAAAATACTATTCATATAAGGTAAAATGTTGTTATTGTAGCTAGTTTAGAAGGAAAATGCTTCATCAAGGCTAAAAAAACCCTTTAAAATACTAATAATATAGGGTAAAATTTTGCTATTGTAGCTAGTTTAGAAGGAGAATGCTCCATCATGGCTATCAAAAACCCTTGAAAATACTAATAATATAGGGTAAAATGTTGCTATTGTAGCTAGTTTAGAAGGAGACGGCACCATCAAGGCTACCAAAACCCTTGAAAATACTAATAATATAGGGTAAAATGTTGTTTTTGTAGCTTGTTTAGAAGGAGAATACTTCATCAAGGCTATCAAAACCCTTGAAAATACTAATAGTATAGGGTAAAATGTTGCTATTGTAGCTAGTTTAGAAGGAGAATGCTCCATCAAGGCTACCAAAACCCTTGAAAATACTGATAGTATAGGGTAAAATGTTGCTATTATAGCTAGTTTAGAAGGAAAATGCTCCATCAAGACTACTAAAAAACCCTTGAAAACATTAATAATTTATGATAAAATGTTGCATTTGTAGTTATTTTAGATGGAAGGGCAAGATTTAATTTCCTTGGTAAAAGTCTTGACGAGATTTGGTGTCCTTGATACAAGCCTGGACGAGATTTTATGTCCTTGGTAAATACCTGGACGAGATTTAGCGTCCTTGGTAAAAGTCTGGGAAGTAGATTTAATGTCCTTGGTAAAAGCCTGGACGAGATCTAATGTCCTTGATAAAAGCCTGGAAGTGATTTAATGTCCTTGGTAAAAACCTGGGAGGGAGATTTAATGTCCTTGGTAAAAGCCTGGACGAGATTTAGTGTCCTCGGTAAAAGCCTTGACGAGATTTAATATCCTTAGTAAAAGCCTTGACGAGATTTAGTGTCCTTGGTAAAAGCATGGACGAAATTTAATGTCCTTGGTAAGAGCTTAGTCAAGATTGAATGTCCTTGGTAAAAGCCTGGACGAGATTCAACGTCCTTGGTAAAAACCTGGACGAGATTTAATGTCCTTGGTAAAAGCCTGGACGAGATTTAACGTCCTTGGTAAAAGTCTGGACGAGATTTAATGTCCTTGGTAAAAGTCTGGACGAGATTTAATGTCCTTGGCAAAAGCCTGAACGAAATGTAATGTCCTTGGTAAAAGCCTGGACGAGATTTAATGTCCTTGGTAAAAGCCTGGGAAGGAGAATGCTCCATCAAGGCTACCAAAGTTTAAAAATCTGTTTAAAAAGTATTAAAATCTGACAGAGTAAAGTTCAATTCAACCTATGTAGTTGACCTCTGTCCAAATGTTATACCATTGAACGCTAATGAACCAAATCCAAGTAGATCAAGGGTTCCACCTTTGCTTGGAAAAAAATTTGAGAATTAAATAATATGTAGTTTTATTTCATTTCATGTATAAACTTTTGTTTTAAATTGTTTTGCTTAGTTTTACTACTGATGACGGTCACTGTATAAGTGACCGAAATATCTGGTATTTTTGTGATTTTCTATACACTGTCTACTAAAAAGGATTTTATCCCTATTTTGAACTTTTATTTTATCATCATGGAAAGGCAGTGTGGTCTCCGAAATTATGTAAATCACTTTTGACTATTAAAAAGGGCACTAGCCCTTTCAATTTCCAATCGAATGAGCCTCTCTGGAGGTTTCTACGACAACACTTGCTATAAAGCCCTTATATGCCCTCAGGGCATAACTTACAACCCTTGCTCTGAGGGCTGTGGGGGGATTGTCCTCCTCAAAGAAATATTTTTCAGATCTTTCAACTACGTTGAACAAAATGGTTATCTCAAAATTTTAATTGGATGTGTTTGGGGAAATGGTGGGCATGGAAGGTGTGTTAGTTGCTTTCCAATCACTTTCAGCTATTAAAAAGGGCACAAGCCCTTCTAATTTCCAATCGAATGAGCCCTTTTCGAAGTTTCTACGACAACTCCATTGATACGAAGTACCCTGGTCTAAAAGAAAGAAAGAAAGAAAAAAGCCAAAAATAACAAATTGTGCCAACATCGTTCTTTACTTAGGCAGTGCTATTGCGCTGCCTGTGATGTATATTGGATTCTAGAAGCCTAGTGGGACACGGGTTTGTGGAATTTGTTATACTTTGTCTCGTGGAAATGGGAATCAGAAAAACTATGTTTATAATACCAGAATGTGGAACCTTGACAATTTTAATGTAGTAGAACGTGTTACTAAGAATCTCGTAAATCATTTATATATGGATGTCTGAAGTGCTTAAAGTTAGTTCCTCTCGTGCAGTACTTTTCTAAAGTTCTTCTCTTGTGTTTGTTTTCAAACCGTGTATATAGACTTTGTAGAATTAATGAAAAGTCTATAGTAAAGACATTCTTCTTGTATCTCCTCCCACGGAAACCCTTAGCTCTCAACAATTCGGCTACACGCTTACCAGTACACGTATACCAATATTAGATGATCAAGGAGGCACACTTGTGCCTCTTTAAAGAGGCGACCCACCACAATGTTAAGTGATTTCCGGTTCTAGCGGTCGCAGAGAGACGGCGGTGATCGCATTTTGTAGCCTAAGTTCAAACTAAGAAACACGCAAAATTTCACCCCCCTCCGACTTTATCTTCATGGGGGAAAGTGGGCCGAAAGTTTCGACCCTCCCACCACAGCCCCCATTTAACGTTGTCCGATCGGGCTGAAATTTAGAAGATAAGCTTTCCTAGGTCCTGGGAGCTTATCCTCAAAATTTCAGCTCAATCCGATCACTCCTTCTCTGTTTTCCAAAAACCAAAAATAGCCTCTTAATGTCCATCAATTTTTTTTTGTTAGCCACGCCTACAAGCTATAGTTGGCAACGGATCCGGGTGAATGAGGACTCATTCGAACCGGAATTCGACCTGTTAGGGCCTTTTGATATTTTTAGACCGAAAAAATTATCCCCCAAATTTACGTTTACGAAAAACCTCGTTTTCCTATAAGAGCCCATGTTAATTTTTCCCACCACAGCCCCCCTTTAACGTTTTCCGATCAGGCCTGGGAGCTTATCCTCAAAATTTCAGCTCAATCCGATCACTCCTTCCCTGTTTTCCAAAAACCAAATATCAAGTTTTGTGGGGATTTGCTTGCGTCAAAAATAGATTGCAGAGACTAAAAATAATGTAACAACAATCTCTGTGGTACGGTGGTCGCTATTCCTGACTATCAGGCGGAAGACCGGAGTTCGATTCCCCGTCAGAGAAAATTTTTATATATTGAATTTAAAATCTAATAAAGAAACTCAGTTTATTTTTTAAATCCAATCTATTAAATCCTTTGGCTCAACAGGCGTCTTCAGAAGAATATTACAGTCGGCCTTCAGGTTACAGGTAAGTCTCCACTGCTTTGATAACATGCCGTATACCCACATGCTCGAAGAAAAGTTGAAAAAAGAAAATCTTACTGTGCATTTCATTTGAGTATTCAGGAATTAAAAGCCTTAACACAAGAATCTTCAAAAGCGGGGGTTTGGGGGCGGCAGCCTGCCAACTTTAACTCCTGACACGATCAGCTAATAGTTAGTCAAGCAATAATAAGTAATAAACTGTACAAAAACATGCAGAAATTATTTGAAAAAAAACTACTGTTTCTAGAGAGTTAAAGAGGCTGAGTCACAAGTTCGAACCTTAAAACGTACAGGGATTAGGAGGTACAGTTGGGGGGCTACCGCCCCCCAAACCCCGCTTCCGTATATGAAAGGGGCTGTGTCCTCCTCAACGCCTCGCTCTTTACGCTAAAGTTTTTATTGTTTAAAAAAGAGTTGTGAGAAAGTCAAACTTTAGAGTAAAGAGCGAGGCGTTGAGGAGGGCAGAGCCCCTTTCATATACGGAAGCGGGGGTTTGGGGGCGGCAGCCCTCCAACTGTACCTCCTAATCCCTGTACGTTTTAAGGTTCGAACTTGTGACTCAGCTTCTTTAACTTTTTAGAAAACGTAGTTTTTTTCAAATAATTATCAATGTAAACCCAGACATCACCAGAAAGGAGTATTAAAAGGTTTACTATATGTTTTTTACATTCCTTAATAATAAACAGATCAATTGAGTAATAAGGAATGGTCGCAATTCCTTCAAACATTTGGTTAATATTGTTTTATACTAGTACATTATATGGGCATTTCTAATGAAGTCAAGTTTGGTTAATGCTAATGCAATAAAATAAAAAAGGATGAATATATAATAGTTTATAAACAAATTTGGGCTTTATATTGGCACATTAGGGGGGGGGGGGGTAAAGCATAGCATATATTAAAAACGTAATCTAACCAAACCTAGGTACCTTCCCCCCAAAACCCTAAAAAACAACAGTTTAAATATCGTAAACGCAATGAAAACCGCGCTTTGCATTGCATTTCTTTATAGCGGTCTCTTGCAATTAACCCGTCTGGCGGGTTTTTCATGACTGGTTTCCTTGTACAATATTTAAAAGTGACCATATAATGCACCAGTACCATTGTTTTTTTCCTTGTCGTATTAGTCAAGAAAGTTCATTTGCAACTTTGATGTTTAGCGCTCAGCATATTGTTCATTTGAGCTCAACTTTCTACCTTACCTTTTGTTCCTTTGCAAAATTGAGGAAGCTCGGTCCGTTATTGAAGTTAGGTTAATATCTTTGTTGAGTTTGAGATATATCTATTTTTCTAATCTATTAATGGTCCTTTGGAATTGTTTTCATATAGATACACATTTCCATAGCTACGACAAGGCACATAATGGAGGTTTTTATCTCGGGGAGGGGGGGGACGTATTTAGGAGTGGGACACAGCTTAAAAAAATAGACAAATTATTCGGAAAATGTAGGATATAGGGAGAGAAATTGTAGAACTCTTGACACTCCAGGAGCCATTGACCTATTCAAAGGTCAAACATAAATTTTCTTGTATTGATATAAAAGCTATAGAAGAGAGCAAGCCATTAGTAAGGGAATTCAGTCTTTTGTTGTATATAACGAATCTATGCTATAATCTATGGTATATCTTCATTTTTTTTTTCATTTTACCGATGAGGCAATGATGATTTTGGATTGATTTGCTTGACTTGGCAATGTTGATTTTGTTGGTTTGTTGATTTTGTCTTAGCCGTTTGTAAAATCTCATGCTAAATGGCACTAATAAATGATGTTATCCTATGAACCCAATGTTATTGGTTTTCTTTTTTGTCATTATTTTAACAAGACCAAACGTTGGCAGGGGAGTCTTCGGGACCAGGCCCTTTAAGAAATCTCAATATGTACAATCCTCTTATGTTTTTCATGTTAGATTGGGTCGACTAACGACGCTTCTTGACTATTGAGGTCCATGCGTTGGCCCTGCATGTTTCCAGCTTTGTTCAGACCCTGGGTCCCGTATTACCAAACTGAGCCTTCATCCGTAATAAGTGGCCTAGCCATTTTAACCTTTCTTTTGTTATAGTCTAAGAAAGAGGGATCGAACAGATGTTTGAAAATGAAATGCGTAATATTAAAATACCGTCAATTCTAGGTTAACCATTGAACACGGTAAAGTACTTATTATAGTGTAAAGTATTTGAAACATAAATTCGAGAATCTTTTTTCCTGATGTCTCGTTACTAACAGAGTTAGCAATGTATATGTCAACAATAGCTTATCTAGGGGGTCTTCCGGGAGGGCCAAAGCTCATCGTGTGAACTTTTTATTCTCAAGCCAGTAAACAGCCAATCACTGGGACTTCCGATATTAGTGAGTCGGGGCCAAGTGTTTACTTGGAATGGCAGTCCATATTTCGCCTTCGTCGTAGCTAGTTGTTCTTGTGCTACCTTATTTTCTCTATGTGTATTATCACGTTATTTAATAAAGACCATGTACCAACGTTTATCGTCTATCTTTGGAATTTACGTAAACCATTACATCTGCCAATATAAAAGGCATACAAATAAAGAACTAAAAAGAGGTTTACAATAGCATCAAGGGAAGAGTACACGACGGAATTTGCTAAACCAAGATATTTTTTTGACTAGTTCAAGGGCCAATAAATATAAAAACAAAACTGAACATTCCACTATATTAGCTCCTCAGCTCCACTCATATGCAGTACAACGTATATTATTTTTTACATTAAAAACCAATATGATTTCTTGCCTGGGTACTGCGAAAATGTTTCAAATTATATGCTGTACAGAAAACCCATCATCAGACCGACATATAATCAACAATTCAAAGTATGTGCATTAAATAACCCGGGTGCACCCAAGAGCAACAGCTACTCATGGTCCAGCCCAGCCCAGAGACCAAATAGGGCACCCAGTACTTGAAACCATCTATATCTTCATCATTACACACAATCGTGACATACGGGCTTGGCAGACTACTGCTTTTTAAATGTAAATCGCTATGACAGGATTTAGATTTTCGTTCAACAAGGATCTTGGAGCGATGAGTTAGTGACTTGCTGAGATCTGTTTTACATATCTATAAATGGATATTGTTGACAACCATGCGCTCCAAGCTCCAGGGATCATATATTGTTGCAGCTTCTTGTCCTTTAACACCTTGCCAATTTTTAGACAAAAATAGAACCCTTAGGCCATTTTGTCATTATTAATGATTTCTATTGAGTGTTTTCAATAGTTCTTTTAGTGTAACTAATCATTACAGCTTGCATATTTGTGCGCATACATTGTGTATCCATAATCTATGGAGCAAATGATTGTTAAGGCATTATTTATAACAATTGGCTATGACCAGTACTCTTTGATATCATTTAAAATGTCAGAATTATTCCGTGGACATAGTTCACACTCGCTGGGCCTTTTTGACATTATCCAACTAGTTACTTATTTCATAGCGAGGCTATCCAATTTTCTTTCAATAGAAAGGAAGATGGAGAGACAGAGGCTTTGGGCCCGTTTCGCTCATCAAATCTCGAGGTTTTTAAGGTTTGCCGATTTCTGATAAATAAATGCTCTAAATATTGCTTGGAATCTGATATTACCTCCCCCCCCCAAAAAAAAAGTTTATAAGCGTTTTACAAGAATCCATAAATATTTCCTTTTAGTGAATCGGAATCTTGTAAAATTAAAAATGATGAAGTTCGGTTCCCCACACAAAAATTAAAATTTATGCCAGATCGCACCCCTTAATCTGAAGGGAGGGTTGTGTGGCCACACAACCCCCCCCCCCCAAAAAAAAAAGAAGAAATATCACATTTGTTAAGGGTTTTCCTATTTTTTCATGAATTTCCCATGTAATTGGAAATCGGCATATTATTATTGTTATTATTATTGGTACTTTCCCATTATATGGGCACTTCGGCTATAGAAAGTCGAATGATTGCAGTGACGGAGACTCGTAAAGCGGGTAATTGTTATCTAGATTGATCGAAGAGCGTGGTTTCTAGTTGAATTTACAATATTTAAACTGCTGTTTTTTGGGGTCTAGGGGGAGAAAAATTTACCTAGGTTAGGTTAAGTATCCAATATATGCAGTGCTTTACCCCCCACCCCCTACTGTGCAAATAAATGGCCCAAATTTGTTTATAAACTATTATATATAAATCCTATTTTATTTTATTTCATTAGCATTAACCAAACTTGACTTTTTAGAAGTGCCTTGGAATAGGTAACATCCCTATTCCAAGAGGCGTCCCTGAAAGTACTTACGCTTAGCCTATTTCAAAAGAAAACATACCTTGTTCTTGATATGAAATTTAAAAATTTGTTTAAAGGTAAGTTCAATTCTAAAAATACTCCTTTATATGCATTCCACAAGATAGAGTGGTCGGGCTATGCCTGTAATAAAGAGGGCTACCATTATCAAAGAATATCAAAATAACACTTCTACGAGAGCATCAAACTCGAAAATCAAAGGCAACAAGAAATAAACATACAACAATTGAAATTGTATAATAGGCTACCGATAAGATCTTGGTTTAATCTATCATCGCTAGTCGACTTAATTTATTTTTTGATGATATGGAAAAAGACTTGTCCTTCCATCAGAGAGAAACTATATGACGACTGATTACCAATGTCGAGTAATCTCTACGAATCGAAACTGATAGGAAAAAGGGATCTTAAAGAATAATTCATTTAAATTCGGCTGCTTTTTTCGCTTCTTTTATGTCCCATTTTCTTGTAGAATTCAAGTATTAGATAATTAGTGATGATTGCCAATCTAATTTTGAAGTCACCCAGAGCACCCTCAAGAGAAGATCTCGGTTTACTTTACCATCGTTACTTGACTTAATCTATTTTTGATCGATATGGGAAAGGACCCATGTTTCCATCAGAAAGAGATTAAAGGATGCCTGATTTCGAACCATCTTATCGCGAATTCTCTACGAGTCAAGTATGATAGGAAAAAATTACCCTAAAGGTTGAGTTGCCGCTCCTAGTGTTTTATCTTTTTTCTTAAATTTAGCGATTTTTTCCTGATGTACCGCGTAAATTCAAACGAATAAATCGTCCAGGCAGGGGCGGATCTAGAATTTCTTAGGGGGGGGGGATAGGTTGATCCGATAAACGTGCGTTAGGAGCAAGTTTAATTAACGCAAACTTACGTTAATTAAGTAAACAGACTACTTTAGACTACGTTAGGGGTGCGGGCCCCCCTGGATCCGCCACTGCGTCCAGGAGGCTGATTTTTGAAATCAAAAGGGGCGTTTTAGCAAAAACTTTACTGGCAGCCACTGAAAACCAAAAACTATCCTGTTTGTTCTGTCCCAGAAACCATAGTTAATCTAAACTGGGTTATTCAAATTTAACAGACTGGATTTACAAAATTTGTATGCGGCGATTTGCATGAAGCGGTACTACCTAATTAGGTCGTGTTATGGTGGTAAGCCATCATAACAAGGCAGCTAATTAGCCATCTCGATATGGAATATTTCAATCGAGAGATAAAAGCTTGATTCCTGCTTCTTTTTTGGTCGTTTATTTTTACTTTATCCTTGTGAAGGTTCAGTTACAGCTTTGACATTTAGTGGTCAACATGCTTTAAACTTTAACTAAACCCTTTGTAAAGCAAGTTTTTTTTTCCTTTGCTATCTTAAGAAAGCTCCCTTTTCTCAATCCGTCAAATTATGTTAATGTAATTTATATATATACAGTTTTTCAGTAACACTGCTAAGGGGCTGATTGAATAAAAGCCCACCATGGGATGGCCAGAAAGGCACAATTGGAGCTCGAGAGAGACATGGAGGCATATTTTCAAAACAATTTTTGCTTCTCCTGAGCATTTTGGAAAATGACACTTAACGCTTTTCGTATTTCCACAGCAGAGCTGTTGCCAAAATTTTGTGTTTTATACAACAGAAGCTATTGTATGATACCACATAGAGACTCTTCAATGTTTATTACGTCTCTTTACTAACGAGGAAATATTCAGTTTCTAAAATTGTCAGGAACACAGATTAGTGGATGGTGGCTGGGTGGGAGGGAGTAAACCTTCCTTGATTTCAAAAATATTACTTCATCTTCGGAAGTATATCACAGGCAGCGCAATAGCGCTGCCTGAGTAAAGAACGATATTGGAACGGTGTATTATTATTTATTTTTTTGGTCTTTTGGTTTCTTGGTGTGTTAGCGCTGCCTAAATAAAGAACGATATTGGACCGATGTATTTTGTATTTATTTTTTTAGTGTTTTGGTTTCATGTTTTTTTTTTAGACCAGGGCACCTCGCATCGAAGGAGTTGTCGTAGAAACTTCAAAAAGGGCTCATTCGCTTGGAAGGGCTTGTGCCATTTTTAATAGCGAAAGTAATTGGAAGGAAACTAACACCCCTTCCACACCCACCATTTCCCCAAACACATCCAATCAAAATTTTGAGATAGCCATTTTATTCAACGTAGTCGAAACATCTGGAAATTATGTCTTTGGGGGGAACACTCCCCTCACAGCCCTCAGGGCAAGGGTTGTAAGTTATGCCCTGGGAGCATACAAGGTTTTTATTGAAAGCATTGTCGTAGAAACTTCAAAAAGGGCTAATTCACTTGGAAATTCAAAGGGCTAGTACCCTTTTTAATAGTCGAAAGTGATTGAAAGGTAAATAACCCCCCCCCTCTCACACCCACCATTTCCCAAAAGACATCCAACCAAAATTTTTAGATATACATTTTTTTTCAATGTAGTTAAAAGTTCTGGAGATTAGGTCTTTGACGATGACAACTCCCCGACAGCCCTCAGGACAAGGATTGAAAGTTATGCCCCGGGGATTTAAAAGGTTTTAATAGAAACCGTTGTCGCAAAAACTTTAAAAAGGGCTCATTCGATTGGAAATTGAAAGGACTAGTGCCCTTTTAAATAGTTGAAAGTGATTGGAGGGCAACTAACCTCCCTCTCACGCCTGCCATTTCCCCAAACCCATGCAATCAAAATCTTGAGATATCCATTTTGGCCAACGAAGTTGAAAGTTCTGGAATTTTGTTCAACATAGTTTAAAATTCTTGAAATTAGATCTTTGAGGATGACACTCCCCACAACACTCAGGCAAGGGTTGTAAGCTATGCCCTGGGGAAATATAAGGTTCTTATAGAATGTGTTGTCGTAGAAACTTCAAAAGGGGCTCATTCGATTCGAAATTGAAAGGGCTAGTGCCCTTTTTAATAGTCGAAAACTATTGGAGGGCAACTAACCCTCTTCTCACCCCCGCCATTTCCCCAATTATATTCAATTAAAATTTTGAGATAGCCGTTTTGTTCAACGTAGTTTAAAGGTCCGAAAATTATGTCTTTGAGGATGAAAAACCCCTCACAACCTCCACGGCAATAGTTTTAAGTTATGCCCTGAGTAGTGTTATATTAATGATAGAGAGAGGGGTGGTAGGAGATTACTGTATAAAACTATAAAAAGTCATGTCTTTGGTTGTTTTTTTATGTTGTAATTATAATCAACATACCATGAAAATTCGTGCTGTTCACGGTAAAATGATTTGTATTAAATTTCACGTTTCTGATAGAGTCATAGCTGTTCACATATCATGCATACATCGATGGTTGTTTTCATGGTATGGTTGAATGAAGTTAATGGCTATGAAATTCTGTCTGTTAAGCAATATTTTAGGCGTGTTTTTTTTATGTTTGGGCTTGAACACGGGTATAAAAACTCTGACGATGAATTATTTTATCAGTTCAAAATTGGCATTTGACATAATACCATGCATTCTAACAAAAGAAATATTGATGAAAGCTACACGCAAGAAGTAAGTTATTCATTTATATTCTTAATGGGTAAAGAAATTAATTCTAATATAATTTATCTGGTGGTTTATACAGTCCCCATTATAGTTAACGAATTGTTAAATATTTTTGAACCTGGATCTTCAGAGGTCGGTAAAGAGCAATATCAAAACAAAAAAAAGTATGTAAACACTGCATTTAAATGGCTTGCGAGCTTAGTACATGAGGTAAATCATACCTATTTTTGATTCTAGCTCAAAGCTCACTCCCCCACTATCCCCCGACCCTCTACTCCCCTCCACCCCCCTCCCTCCTTCCTTTTACAACACCCCCAATTTTTTTAACAGTTTTTTTGACAGTTTTTTTTTCATTTGTTTAGTTTACATCTCTTAGAATGCCATGAAACATACTTAAAACATAAAAAATTTACATTTAATATTTTCCAACTTCAAAATGGGAATGATATCAACATGTGTGTCGCGACTTTTACTATTAGAAAAATAATGTTTGTAGTGAACATTTTTTTGACATTTTTTTTCAACTTTTTTTTGTACATCTCTAAATCATATCAGAAAAATAGAATAACACTTTTTATTCAAATTTTTCAAAACATATTCTTGTGCATACTATTGATGAGGACTGATGGTTCTCATTCAATATTTTTTCATGAAAAACAAACTATTTTTTTTTTTTTTGTAGGATAACCCAGAGCTCCCCCTACCTGTGAAGAAAACAAGGAGGGGCGAAGCGACTCCAGTGGTCATTTTAAATAGACCATCTATTATACAATATGGTCGTTGGCCGAAACCGTTAATCTCTTCAACAACCACCGTAAACCACCCAATAGCCAACTGTCCAGCTGCCACATCCAACATCCACAACAAGATGCCACAACCCTTAGTCCAATCCGGACCCATCATACAACGGCCAACAGTCAACTGGTAAACTGCCACATCCAACATGCAAGCTATAGTCCCATTCCAAGAAGCTAATGTAGTCATGGAACCAGTCGCCTCTCTCCGTGATTACGTAAGAAAAATTGTATCTTCTCTCTCTCTCTCTTACCTCTGTATCCATCGATATCGATCCCAGTGGGCGTGTATATATATATATATATATATATATATATATATATATATATATATATATATATATATATATAAATATATATAATATATATATATATATATATATATATATATATATATATATATATATATTTAGATATAAATAACACAACCTTTCAATGTTAGGATCTAACGTAAATTAAGATGTATAAAAAAGTAATAAAAGCGTATCCTTTCTACAGTTTTAGGTTATTAAACAATGAAAATATTTTTTCAGCTTAATAGAAGTGTCACATCACCATAAAAAAATATATAATAGAATAAAAAAGAAAATGATATAATTTATCTTTCATATACCTGGTTACACTTGAAGCATCATATTAAACATGCACACACACACACACATACACATACACACACACAGAGAGACAATCTAAATATTCTTTTTCTGGTAAAAGAAAAATAACTTCACAGTCATTTTTAGATAAATGTACAGGAACTCCCACCACCAACACAATTCGAAGATAATCTCCATTTCGAATCACGGGAATGGATTAAAAATTTGTTAAGTGATTGGTTTGGTGATGATTGTAGTAGTAGTAGTAGTAGTATGCTTCTCAGTCCTGATACACTCGAGGGTTTGTTGAGTGAATTGGGGAATTCCACACCACACAACATCCCCACCATTGAGCAAATTAGTGCAGGACATGAAATCCCTGTACCACCCCCTGTCATGCCCAATTTTAATTGAAGTATACTTCTTCCGGATAATCGGGATAGTTACATTAATGTACCAAGTACATCTACAGCGGGTATGGCTCAACCACCTACCCTCGAATGGGCTGATTGTCTCAGTCCTGATACACTCGAAGGTTTGTTGAGTGAGTTGGGGGATTTCACACCACACAGCATCCCCATCATTGAACAAATTGGTGGAGGATATGAAATCCCCGTAACACCCCCTACCATGCCCGATTTTAATTTAGCTGACTCTGCCTTGCACAATGTGTATGTTTATAGGGCTGAGTTTGGGGATCCATTTAATTCATTAACATTAGGTAGCATCATAACAGATCCGGTATACACTCCTATGTGGGCAAGATTCGAGCCCTTCTTGAAAGAGTGATTCGAAAGGGAGGTGGGAGGGATGGGATTAAGGCTGCCATCGCATAAAAAACTAATTTATTTAAATGAAAAGGCGGATGAGATGTATGAGCGTTATTTACGTACTGAAATGCTACCACTTCATTCGGACCTGAATAATTTTTAGGGTGGTTTATGGAATGGGTTGATAATATAGTAACAAAATTGTATAATTATACTGAGGTGGGTAGTGGGTCGGTGGTTTTATTTATTGGTAGTTTGAATATTAATGTGGTAAATTTAAAAAGAATTTTATTTTAAAGGGGGCCGCGGGAGTGCAGCAGTGGGGGCAAAATTTAATGAAGATTTAAAGGGGTTTAATGGTGTACAACAATTTTGTTTCGATACACGGCTTCAATGCTTCAAATATGCATTTCTTGTGGCAGCTCACAAGCCTCTGCAACGGGATGCTAGTAAGACACGTTGGATGTTGGATGATTATGCAGTTAATGGGAGTCTAAATTTCCCTATTGTAGATTTTAATTGTTTAAATGATCAATATCCAGTAACACTTAATGGGATAACTACTTTTGAGCGGGCTAATGCACATTTAAAGTTTGTTGTTACTGTATTACAATATGAAACAGAAATTGAGGGGGATAAGCGCAAAAAGAGGGTTATATTTCCAGTAAGGGTTCCGTCCATTGAATCAGTGGAACATTGGGTTTGGCTTCTTTACAAGCCAGCCAGTGATCCCGATTCAATTGGACATTTTTTTCCAATACCAAAAATAAGTCTGGTTTTAAGTGAGGGTAAAAGGGGACGTAATGGTACATGTTACTATTGTCCGACCTGTCTTTCTAGATTCCGGTCAGAAATTAAGTTAAATAATCATATGAAGCATTGCAAGCGCCACGGATGTCAATCTGTGCAAACGGTTAGTGGTGACAGGGCTATCTTACTATTTAAGAGCTTTCAGAATTCACTCCAACAGAGTGACAAGGTGGCCTTAGACTGCGAAGTCGCTCTCATAGATATGTATGATCCATTGAATTCAAAGCTTGTTAAAAAACATGAGGTCATTGCAGTCTCTTATGCTCACGCACAAAGAGACTCGTGTAATTCAACGCAATTGGTAGAAATAGTTGAGAGATTGGGTGGTGAGGATTGTATGTTCTCAGCTGTGACAAAAATCATTAAAACAGCAAATAAATCGATATCACGGCTGCGACATAAGTCCTATCCAGTGACTGTATCACCAGAGGACGAGTTGGCCATTAAAACTGAAAAAATATGTTGGGTTTGTAAGGGGGAATTTGTTTAGGGTAATGGGAAAGATGGAAAAGGGGTATGGGGAAGAAAGGGGGTAAAGGAATACTCCGCGACCACGATCATTTGGGCAACCCGATTGTGTCGGGATTGAGTAACTTTCGTGGAGTGGCCCATCAGTCGTGTAATTTAAACGTTAGTCAACAATATTTTCTACCTGTTTATATACACAATTCACGCTATTATCTGAAATTTATTTTACCGGCGTTGGCACGATTTCAACGTGGTGGAGTTGTAGATGGAGTTGTATGAACTCCCTCTGTCCGTCGGAGATGTCTCACTACTCTTTGCTGTGTGTAAATAATAAATGGCTTAACGATCCTCGTGCTTCAGATTTCCCCAAAATTGCCAATGTTGAGGAGAATGGACAGCGGGGATGGTTTTTTTAAATCGATGGTGAAATACCGGTGGAGCATCATGACTCGGTGAAGGGTGTTTTCCCGTGCATAAACAGAGCGGTGACTAGGGACTCTTTGGGTCCATACAATATTTCTAAGGTAGAGGATGGTGGTGTGCACTGGACACCTTCAAAACAAAAACTTATCGCCGCCCTTCATCCGAGAGAGAATATCATTCTACATCACGTTCTTTTGCGGTGGATGGTAGCCAATGGTTTCAACGTCACAAGGATACATAGAGCCCTCCAATTTGACCAGAAACCCTATTTGAAAATGTTTATTGATACTTTTGTCGGTAAACATTCCGAAGCGAAAACAAAGGTTGAAAAGGAAATGTTTAAACTCATTTTGAACTAAGCCTTCGGTAAGATGTGTGAGAGTGTACGTAATTGAAGTCGTTGTGACTGGCCCAAAAGAACGTGCTCGAATCGCTGCCGATCCATACTTCACATCATTCACCATCATAGACTCGAATATGGTCCTCTTGAATAGAAAAAAAATTAATTCTAAATAAAAATATTGAAAGTGGCAGCGCAATAACCGAAATATCAAATAACTCATGTTTTCATTCTTTTAAAATGTGTGTAGGCACCAATGGCCGGGGGAGGGAGAAGGTCAAGTATACTACGGGGATACCGATTCACTTTTGCTAAAAGTTAGAACCGCGAATTTATTTGAAGATTTGGAAAAGGCGCGCACATTAGCTCTCGAATAGACTTTAACAATTGGGACGAGCCCATTTACCCGGAGCTAGTGAAGCTTCAGGCCCCAAATCAGTTATTAATGTTAAAATCAGAGACCGGAAGTGACTTGATTTCCAGTGGTGTGTTTGCAGGTCCGAAGGTGTACTCTTTGCAAACACACAACGAGGTAATCAAAAAAGTCTGCAAGGGGGTGCCTAGATACTACGTGAATAAGAATTTCGACATGAATGTATATAGAAACTGTGTGGAAAATAGTATAGTTCCAAGGGCAAAAGTCATAGCGATTCGCTCTTTAAAATTTAAAATCACACAGTTTTAGTTGATAAAATAGCCATGTGTCCCGTGTCGGACAAAGTCTATGTGTGTGCGGATGGCGTGACGGTGCTACCCCACGGATATTATCTACCTTCTGACCGAAGTGTATGTCTAGATTATAGACATCGCCTCGGTCGGAAAAAAATTCAATAGTGAATACTTGGGTGGTGGGATTTTTTTCACAACTCAACAATGTTTTTTTCCCCAACTCAGCAGTAGTTTTTCCCCAACTCAGCAGTAGTTTTTTCCCCAGCTCAGCAGTTTTTTTTATAGCAATGTAGTCATTTTTTGTAAATAAAAAAAGTGTTCAAAATCGTTGTTTTTTTACCCCGCACCCGCAGCCAGCCCTGGGGGGGGGCTTCATCCCACAGCCGCCAGTGGCCGCCGCGTTCTTCTGGGGGGTGGGTGGGGAGGGACCCCTTTTCAATTGTGATAAGTGCTTTTTTTAGTGCCTTTATATGGAATAAATAAAAAAATTGCTTTTAATTTTATTACGTGATAGTGCCTTTTTCATGTTCTTATGTGTGTGTATGTATTAATAAAACATTTAGTATTTTTTGTAGTGATGTTTTTATTTTGTAAATAAAAGACATGTATCATTCTTAAAAACATTTTTTTCTTCTTCTCGAATCTGATTTGGGAAATTACTATTATTATTTATTGAAGGGAATGATGCAATCTACAGTCAGTTGTTTTTTGACATCGATGCAAGTGGGGACTATGTATCAATTTAAAACTCCATTTAGATTGTTTCTTTGCAGACCATCAATGTCCGGCAAAACGACAATTTTAACAAAAATAATTCAAAATCGTGATAAAATGTTTTAAGAAAATCCAACAAAAATTTACTATTGCTATAGTGGTTGGCAAGAATCCTATGATAGAATAAAAACTATTGCTCCAGACACGAAATTCATACATGGACGACATTTTCAACAGCATTGAATCAAACTCTTGGTTGATTATTGACGATCTGGCTGAATCCATTGAAAAATGGTCTCAGGAGATGATACAATTGTTCACTGTCCGATCTCGTCATCAACGGATCTCCGTAACCCTAGTTCTACACAATTTCTTTACCAGCAGATCAAGTGTATGAGAACACTTGCTTTGAATTGTACCTACTATATCATCTACAAGAATGTTCGTGATTCCAGTTCTCTCATAACGTTAAACAGACAGGTGTATCCGGATGAACCGAAATTTCTACTCTCGGCCTACAATCAGGCTACCAATAAACCCTATGGCTATATTCTATCGGAACTGAATCAGAACACACCCGAGGATTTACGTGTAGTCACCAATATTTTTGACAATGAAATTACTGTATTTTTTCCGGTGAACAGGAAAAAAGATCGTTAGTTGCAATCATGACGCTGAAGAAACTACATGATCATCGACATTTATTCACCGTCCTAGGTAATTCAAAACCACGACTTAGGAAGGCCATACTCAAACATGGTGTCGACAGAGAATTCATTAATCTCATATCTGAACTTTGTTTAAATCTAACTGAAGGCAATACTCAACTGACTGAAGGTGTTAAGCAACAGACAAAGCAGAATCGTTCCCTTGTACGCTCCCTAGCATCAGCAGCAAGCAAAAATAAAGGAAACGATTTTTAAAGAAAACGACTTCTTTAAGCGGGTGGTAACATCTTTACACTTTTACTGTCAATCATTGCAGGACTTGTAAACAGTTTTCTCTTGAGAGAGAATGGCCAAACCCTATAAATTGACTCCAATCGAAATCGCCCTTTCGCCAAAGGAACATTTCGAGGACAATCTCAATAAATTCATTAACAATGAGAATATTGCCGACGACGAAAAATTAATTCTGCTTCAAAATGCACTTCGCTGAGTCGACAAAAATAAACCCTATCGTGAGAGACCGCTCAAAGTAAATGTCATTGATCACAATAAGGAAATGACTCCATCATCATCATCATAACCATCAACAATAATACCAAAAGAAGAAGAAGAAGATTTATCTAAAGTTATGACAAGTGTTGCAGATCTAATGCTACATTCCTATCGTGAACAGTGGGAAAGACTCTTGACATATCTCAATGACAGTGAATATGTTCAAATTGATGCTAATGGGAATCAAGTTGTAATCCATGGCAAGAGCTACATTCTACTTGATTTATTATCAGATTTGGTCACGAATCGTAAAAGACTTGTATCATTTGACAGTCATCTGCATACATTTTTAAACTCATCAAACTTCCCCAAAAGCCTTATTGTCAATAAACATGTTTTAAACGATTAAAGGAATTTAAGTCAAATATTAAAACATTTTTTTAAATCATTTTCAGAAAATACTAGCACACCAAGTGGCAATGCTTTTAATTTCTAGATATTGCACTTTAAAAAATACTGCTGATTTTATTCATGATTTGGATAAAATCATGTTGATTTATAATCAACGTCCAAATCGATCCCTGTTGAACTCAACCCCAACAGAAGTTCATCATGATGTCAATACACTTGAAAATTTTCTTAAACAATATTCCAATGGTGGTGGTAATGAGAAGAAAAAGAGGAAATTCAATGTTGGTGATACTGTTCGAATCAATCGAAATACTAATGTTTTTGTAAAGGATAATTACTTATGGTCCACTGAACTTTTTAAAGTCTCCAAACTCTTGGACACTACAACCATAACGTATCGTCTACGTGACATGAAAGATGATGAGATTCTTGGCGGTTTTTATGATATGAATTACAAAATTTAAAAACACCGGAATCTATCAGATTGAAAAGAAATTAAAGACTCGTACTCACAGGGGCATGAAACAGTTGCTTGTTCGTTGGCTAGGATACAACTCTGGTTTTGGTTCCTGGATCAGTGTTGGAGATATTGACAATGCCCAATGACTTTTATGTAACGTTTATGTCCAACGTCTCCGACCCTCTCTACAATGAATTGAATAAAACAAGTGATTTTTGGACGAAACTCTCCCCCAAAATCAAATTCGATGATGGAAAGTATGAAGTGGCTCTTGTCAATTGTATTCTCAAAAATACATATGATATCCTGAGAAAAGATCAAGTGTATGAGATAAAATTTAGATCATTCGATTGGTTCATCTTTGTCGCCTATGAATGGATATAAGCACTTAAATCCAGTGAATATGCCTATATCATACTGAAATACAAAGAATTTGGCAATACGAACGATTTGTGTCATAAAATAAATAGAAAAATCTCTGCTCGTAAGAATGGTACATTCCAATTTAATTATTCAATGGAACACGATAGGATTTACATTAGCTCACCCATTGGCAATGAAATGATTCATCCCAATGATAATCTGAGAGATGTTCTTGGCTTTAAAGGGAATATGATCAGTGGTAAAAACGCTGGAACTGTTAGTGGGATGGATCGTGTTATTTTTACTGATTATCCACCTGGTTTCGTCTCGGACTCTTGGATATTTCTTTATGCGTCCTTTTTGAAAACATCGAGAGTTGGTAGTTCAAATGTCCCCCTCCTACGTGTTCTTGAACGAAAAACAACTCATGAACATCTTCATCACTATAATGTAAAGCATCTTCAGTATGTTCCTGTAAACACTTCGTATTTGGAAGTCTGTCAGTTAACACTTAGAAGTGAATTAGGTGATCCTCCAGCAATAACAAAAGGTTTGGCCGTGATTAGATGTCATTTTCGACCCATTCAGCAACAACAAAATGGTTAATATAAAAAATATATTTGTATGTCCTGATATTGATTGCTATGTTACTGCTCTCCAACCACGAAAATTGGATCATGGAATGGACTATTAGAAAGGCCGTTCGTCAATGTCAGGCTACGGTCTTGGCAGTTGGTTTACTAAGCTGTTTCGCTCTGCAATACCGCTGGCTAAAAATATATATTGCACTGGTTGCCGCAGATTTTGCATCCTCTACGCTACAGGATTGGGGGGATGGTAAATATTTTAAAGAAAGTGTTTCAAAAAATCTCAGGTCCAGTGCACGATCCGTTGGCGAGCGATTGAAATCACGACAAAGTGGAAAAGGTTTTAAAAGGAGGAGAAACATCTTATCACTCATCAGTCTCTACTCAGGTCAGAAGCGAAAGACATCATCACTCTTGTCAAAAAAAGTAAGAATAATAAAAAGAAACCAAGAAGAAAAATCGTTAGATCGAAAGTGGATTTCTTTTCTTAGACTGAAATGGCATATCTACCCCATAAGGAATCCCATCCCCCTGTCACCACATCTCTAAATCTTTTCAATGCAGAAAGTGAAGATGTCAGTGTAAAACATGGATACTATGAACAATTCTATCCACAGCAACCCCTCTCTGAAAACATACATTTTCAAATTTATTACAATGAAGACTAATTCAAAGATTTATCATCCACATTTATTGATTTAAAAGTTGTGGTGAGGAAAAAGTCTGACAATTTACCTCCCTCCAACGTCAATGGACTATCATATGAAAATGGTATACTACACAATTTATTTAAACAAATATGTGTCTACACACAATTTATGTTGATGACTCCAATGACCTATAAGAAATTGAGAGTTTGCCAATGGGCTATGACTATAGATTAAATGTTGATACTGACGGTGAGCTCACTTCGGCAGTGAGCAAGGACTATCATTTACTTGGTAGACTTAATCATGAAATATTCAATATATCCCAATGGATGCCACCCAATATTAAAATTGATATAGAGTTACAACTTGCACCGTCCAATTTCGTATTGAGAAAAACACTTGATGCAGAACCCGATGCTAATGTCAATCTCGCCTCGGCAATACTTAATGTGCGAAAACAACAGGTTATGAGTTCTGTTGCTTTGGCAATTGAAAAACTAAGAGCTTCTGGGAATAATATCAAACTGCTCGTTCCTCACACAATCACCAATCAACGTCATATTGCTATTGGATCAAGTGCCTACACCAATTCTTCATTTAACTATGGTGAAATTCCTTCGAAACTTGCCTTGGCTTTTGTAAAAAGGGCCAGTGCCATAGGATCGTGGACAAGTTCGCCATATGAATTTGAATTATTTGGACTTTCCTCTCTTGTATGTAAAGTAAATGGAATTCCTCTCTCCAATTTTCCTGTGATAAATCCTATAGGACCCTATATGAATTGACAATGGAATCCCTAGGTCGAGATTCTCAACTATATGAAAATGGTATTACCGATTCAATGTTCGCAAAAATTCATGGTATCATTGTTTTGGACTTGTCTGGTACTCAAGATATGAGTATTGTTCGAACGGCTACTGTACGCTTAGAGTGTACCTTTGACAAACCATTGACAGAGAGTGTAAGATTAATCTCACTCAATCAATTCGAAACCGATTGGGAAATCACCCCCGACAGTAGTGTTCTATTAGACTTGGCATCATGAACACGAATCAAATACTCGATGTATTTAACATGGACCCGTTTATGTCCAAATACAAATCCTATTGCATACCCTCAGATTCCCTTGATTATATTCATACTGTTAACAACACCATTATCATTGTTAATAGTAGTCCATCGACTGTGCAGACGGGTCCTTGGCTATGCATCTTTCAAACAGCAACGAATATAGAATTTTTTGATCCTCTTGGTCTACCATATGTATTCTAGACACCACACATCAAAAACTACCTTGAAGGAAGTGGAAAAACAATTATTCAAAATCGGATGTGAGTACAAGATTTATCAACCAAAAGCTGTGGTTTTCATGCATTACTTTATTTCCTTTTTCGATGTCGTGACTATACTTTCAGTGAATTTCTCAACATATATGTACACATTGACTTTCTGTGACACAGTGACGTTTGAATTACTTTCGAGTAGAAAATACCCTCTCAGACTTGTATAACATTGATTTCAGGGCCCTAAGAATAAAGTGTTTTAAAAATGTATGTGAATTTGTTTATTAATAAAATATATATGCACTATAAAAAAAAGTCTTTTGTCTTTATTGTTTAGATTTCTTGTTCTTCTTCATAGTCATTTAGATTGTCATCATCATAGTCATCGTCGTCGACAACGATAAGTGGTGGCATATCATTGGGATTCAACTTGTACTGATCCTGGCGTGCAAAGTCACGGTACCATTTTCCACAATATATTGTAACTTCATTTTTATCAAATCTCCTTGTGAAGTCAATGATACTATTACGATTCATATTGAAAAATTCACCTGTTTCTATCTGATTATTTGAAGTAATGTCGCATACAATATTCTCATATGAAGAATCCCGTTCTGTAACAGCCAAATAAAAATCACTAGGTTTATAATCATTACTAGCATTGTCCTCACAACGATGACGCTGGAACCATACTCTCTTCATGTTATTACAATTGAAACGTGCTCCAAATTCTTCTTCCCAATACAATTTAAATCCACGACGATACCAATCCCGTAGAAATAAACTAAAGTTACGTTTAGGGTTTTTTCCAATCATACCAGGGTAAGTATTTTCCCACTGGTCATACTTATCAAAATGACAATTGGAGCATAGATATCCATAAGGATTAGAGTCACAAGACTATTCAAGGCAGGTATTACAGCCCTTAATTTGTGCAGCATATCCTTTATGCAATTTACACGGATTGCATAGTCTACACTTTTCATTATAGTCATCAACTGTAGTACAGTTCTCACATGATGACCAGCTGCCCAATGTATATAAACATAGTGAACATGTATGATACATTTTTTCGATGTTGTCCGTCTCACTGCCAAAAAGAAACTGACTCAAGATCAATAAAAAAAATATTGTCTTTTAGGAGGAGGAGGAGGAGGATTAGTCGAGCATCTTTAAAAAAAATGATTTCATGCTGTTTTAAAGAATGAATTTTTAGGTAATAGTTAAAAGCAGAATCGCAATGTCATTTTGCTTCTTTTCCATTAATATATCAGTAAATGGGGTAAATGCGTTTGATTCACAGGGCATAAGCTTCAAACAATAGTCAAAAGATAGGGAATCAGTTCCCAATATACTGTTAAGCATTTCTAGAGAAAATATTTTCCGTTGAAGAAATAATTCCAGAAAGTCATCATCTAACACTAAACATTTTTCCAATTTGACTTGATTCCGTAAGATCTTCTGTTTCTCAAATCCAATCATTCTCCTTCTTGATACTCCCACAACCAACTATAGACTAAAATAACAATTGCAAGTTTCTACTTTGTGTACAATCTCAATACCTCTTGGACACCACCCCCCACTATAGTGAGAGAAAGTGGAGTAAAAGATCATCTAGAGTGTCTAATCAAAAAAAGCATTATAAAAACAAAACATTTTTATTCACAGAAATGTAATAAAATAATATATTTTCACTCTCTTTGCGTTAGGTGAGTCAATCCATTTTCCTCAATGTGCTTCATAATAGCATTCAAGCCAGGCTGTAGTCGTGATAAATACATTATATTCACTTTTGCGGCAAAGCATAATTTTTTATCTGACTTAAATTTACTTAATGATATAACGTATCTGCCAAATATCTCATCCCACTCAAATGTTAGTCGAGAATCCTTTCCAATTTCAACTGCTACATTTGGAGCCCTTGTCTTCACAACCTCACTGTCAGCTCCTTCGAGCTGTAATAGTGTGAAACGACTCATTTTCACAATATTTGAACGTTTATTTCTCCAATTTGAAATAATGTAAACTAATCAAATTCAACTTATTGACTGAGATACAAACTCGGTATCGGACTTTTTATGTCCACGCTCAATGTCAGAGTAAAAGCGTCAAGTCCTATAATCATGCTACAATGAAGAATCATGTCTAACATTAAAACATCCATAACAGCCTGAAAAACTATTAAAAACCATATATCCATACAATAAAACATCCATACAAAAAAAGACATTAAATAAAACATCAACTATATAACAATACGTATAATCAATCATAAAGTAACACACATATTCAACAATATATCAAAACCCATCTCTGTAATAACAATCAGACTCCCATACAATAAAACATCAACATAACACCAATACAACAATAAAAATCCACAAACATAAAACACCCATATACATGTCTTGTCTCTTTAATTGATACAGTAATGTCCTACCTACCCTCTCTCTATCATTAATATAGTAATCTCCTACCACCCCTCTTCCTTTAATTGATACAGTAATGTCCTATCTGTCTGCTACCTTTAATTGACACAGTAGTGTCCTATCTGTCTTCTACCTGTCATTGAGACAGTAATTCCCTACCACCCCTCTTTCTATCATTAATACAGTAATCTCCTACCACCCCTCTCTCTATCATTGATACAGTCATCTCCTACCACTGATCTCTCTATCATTAATATAGTAATCTCCTACCACCCCTCTCTCTATCATTAATATAACACTACTGCCCTGGGGTCTTGTAAGGTTTTTTATAGAAAGCATTGTCGTAGAAACTTCAAAAAGTACTCATTCAATTGGGACTCGAGAGGGCTAGTCCCCTTGTTAATGCTCAAAAGTGATCGGAGACCGAATGCCCCCAACGCACATCATTTCCCCAAACACTTCCTATCAACATTTTGATATAGCCATTTTGTTGAACGTAGTTGAGGGTTCTGGGAATTATGCCTTTGAGTAAGACACCCCCCCCCACAACCCTTAGGGCTAGGGTTTGTTAGTTATGCCCTGGGTTCATATAGGGTCTCTTATAGAAAGCGTTTTCGTCGGAACTTCAAAAAAGGCCCATTCGATTGGAAATTGAGTGGGCTATTACGCTTTTTAATAGTCGAAAGTAAACGGAGGGAGAATACCCCCCCCCCCCTCAAACGCCCATCATTTCTCCAAACATTTCCGATCAACATTTAAATAATACCATTTTGTTCAACGCAGTTGATAGGTCTGGAAATTATGTCTTTGAGAATGACAAGCCTCCCCCCACGGTCCTCAGGGCAAGGGTTGCAAGTTATGCCCTTGGAGCATATAATGTTTTTATTGAAATTTTTGTCGTAGAAGCTTAAAAAAAGGCTTATTCGATTGGAAATTGAGAGGACTAGTGCCTTTTTTATTAGTCGAAAGTGATCAGAGGGCGAATGCCCCCCCCCCCGCCCATCATTTCCCCAAACACTTCCAATCAAAATTTTGAGATAGCCATTTTATTAAACGCATTTGAAAGGTATGGAAATTATGTCTTTGAGGATAACAAATCCCCCCAGCCCTCAGAGCAAGGGCTGTAAGCTATGCCCTGGGGGCATATAAGGTTTTATAGAAAGCAGGGTCATATAAACTTCGGAGGGATCATTGAATTGGTAATAAGACGCTCTGTTCCTCTTTTTAAGAGTCAAAATGTTCGTAGGGCAGATAACCCCCCCCCACACATACACACACATGTTGTATTGTCTCGATATGCATCTAACACAAATTTTGAGATAGCCATTCTATTCAAAATAGTCTAGACATCATATAACAAGGCTTTTCGGGTTGAAACAAACCTCAGGGATAAGGAGCAAGGGTTGTAAGTTATGCCTAGGGGATATTTAAGGTTTTTATGGAAGGAATGGTTGTTTAACTTTAGAAGAGGCTTGTCCTTTTTCCCTGAAAAAAAAACAATCAATATAAAACGAACAGAAATTAAATAAAAAAAACTTTTTCACAAAATAAGTTTTTTCGAAAAAAGAAGAACTCCATTAAACCAAAATGAACAAAAACAAAATCAAATAATCTAACAAGCTTACAACTACTACAAAACAGTATCAAATCAAATCCAAAACAAACAGAAATTAAAATAAATAGCAGAGTCAAACTCAAAACGAGCAGAAACTAATATGAGTAGGGTTCTAAAACCCTATGCTTTCTCAAAGCCAGAATATAATTTGTACTTTACTGAAAAAAAAACTATTTTAAATATTTTAATTTTTACAACAGTGATTTGTGGTAGTTGTATGCTTGATAGATTATTTGATCCTAATTTAGTTCATTTTTGGATTAAGGGAGTTCTTTCCTTTTTTTGAAAAACTTGTTTTGTGGAAAAAGTTTTTTTTAGTTAATAATAGAAGAAATCATTGTCTTCCCTACTTTTTTTTGTGAATTAGTGCTTCTGACACCTGTAGGTTTTACTGTTAAAAGGGTACAGTGGCGTCAATTCACTAAAATTTAAGGGGGTGTATTTTACAATTTCAGGGAGGCAAATCCGTCTTTTTTCTGTTTTTTTTTAATTAAGATACAGAAAAAAATTAATTCTCTGCTGGTGTCCCAGTGCTAGCTCAACAAGAACAGCCTAAAAAAAGATTGGTTTCAAAACTGGTAGAGAAAAAAATGGGATTCTTAACGGGTAATGGAAAAATTGTAAAAAGGAAAAGTGAATAATTTGGCAAGACCACTGGCCAGTATAGCCACCACACAGATCGGCGGGATAAACCAGGGGGTGTCAATTCAGGAAAATACTAGAGGTGGTGTAAGCAATTTTTTCGATTAAAGAAAAAGAATACAAAAAGGATACGGGATACATAAAAAATATGTTTTTCAAGATCCAGGGGGATTTTTGGTTAAAAAAAACAACATATAACATCATTTCAGGATTTGTTCTATGACTAAAAATCTGAAACACCCTAACAAATCCCTTATCTGTATTACTTAACTTAACGTAAGGAATGGATACATAAGAATGTAAAACGGTCAATGATTGGTCAGCTAAAAATAGTTCTCCAAGCAGAAATAAGTTTACATTCTTAATGATGTCAAGTAAACTAAAGCGATCGGCCGACTTATTCAATGCGAAACTACGTTACTAGTTTCTGTCCTCCCATAGGGATGATATCAAATATATTACATTCAAACAAACAGTGCAATCTTAGTTTTAATTCCTAGACCTAAAACTTTTTTTTGACTAGCTTCCCTCTTTTACGCGGTTACTAATTCCCTAAACGCCCGTAAAATTTGCGTTTCATCATTTGGAACCGAAGAGGAAGTCACTAGTAATAAACATCTCTAAAGTACTTGTACATCTCTAAAGTACTTGTTAAACGAGAAATGCTCACGTTTAAATTGTGGCTAATGAAGAGGAAGAAGTTACATTTAATGTTTTAAGATTTTCTTTTTTACTGAAATATATTGGCGTTGTTATTGTCGAAATTGGTTAAACTATTCATAGCAATGAACGGCAAGTAAAGAGGAACTCTTTAGTTTGGTTTTAGGAGAAAAAAAATTTTTGGAAAAGTTTAGGTTGGAGGCCGGTCCCTGCTGTTGCCCGATGTGTGAAGGATAATCTCTTTCCTTTTGTAACCGAGTGTGAAGAGCTGTCTGAGTTAGGAAATGAAAGTTTTCGAAGTGTCAAGAGCCGCGTTTACAGGCTCAGTGGGTTCGAACACGGGTTGTTCTCGTCTAGTTTCAAGTTTCTAGTTTTTCGTCTAGTTCCAGCGGGTTCGAAGTTTCAACCCCGTGTTTTCCTCGAGAACCCGCTTTGTGAACACTCTTGATGAACTAGACGAGAACAACACGTGTTCTATTTATTCGTTTATATCATTAGGTCTACTTGTTGTATGTTTTTTGCTATGTTTGGTAATTTAATTTCTGTTCGTTTTGGGTTTCATTTATTCTTTTATAGCAATTTCTGGTCGTTTTGAGTTTAAATTTTAGCAGGTATTTGTATCTGCTGAGCTTAATTTTAAAATGGCCTTTACTTTTCTTTTAAAATCTTATTTTTCGGAGTTTTTTTTTTCATTAATTTTTGTTTGTCGTACCCATAGTCGTGCGTTTTCAAACTCCGTCAAGCCATGATCTACTTTCTTATTATTTTCTACTTTCTTATTTTCAAGTGCCTCTAATTTCAAATTAGTTGTAGCAGGTAACAGTAAAATTTGTAATAGTAAAACTAGAGTGTAAGTTGTGCTTTACTGCAAATGAAATATATTTGAACATTTGGAGTTTTGTGCCGTAAAAACAAGGAGAAAAATCAAGTCAAATCAGAATACTATTCAAACTGGTCAAATTCCCTGGAAAAATATAACTTCTCGGGATAAATTAACTTTGACGATCAATTTAATTTACTATTTAATGGGGTAGCATTCATCCTCACCGTTATCTTCCTTTTAAATTTATTCCTTTAAAATGCATAATGGTATCTGTAGCTTAATAAAATTTCCAGAAACAACAACTGTAATATTTAATGTATGAATTATGCTATACAGTAAGTGATAAAGCCACCACAGATAATAACCACAGAAGTTACCACAAATAAGAGTGGATAACACACAAGATTACTCACATGATACACCATTGGCGTTGCATTCGTGAGTAATGTTGGTTTATCCAGAAGTGTGACTAAATGTGGCTCGAGCATTAGACTATAATAGCGCAAGAGTATATCAGGTGACTTCACCGGTAAAGTTTGAATAGTAAGTATACAGTAAAAATAGGCATTTTCGAAGTAACACCATCAATTGGGTATCCTTTTTCTTAGACCACACTGCCGTTCTATTATACGTCGTATATACTTTGTACTTTGTTTTTAACGTTTTTACGTATTTGACATTGACCCTTTTATAGTTTTCTGTTGTTGTTTGATTGTTTGTTTTTGATGTTCTTTTTTCGCTGTATTTGACGCTAAAGTACAAATTTGGCCCTTATAGGCTTGTGATAGCCATTTTTCAGCAATAAATCTTATCTTATATGGGGAAATCAGACCAGCCGGGTAAACAACCATAAACTCAGCATTTCGTTTGCAATTAGAAGATACGGAAGGCTTTGTCACCTTCATTGGAAAGTTGTTTTACATTTGGGTAAGATTAAAGAAGGAAATTTACATCAAGACTGAATGAACTTTTTCATTGAACTCTCTGAAAATAAATCTAGTTAATAATTCGGAAGTTCATCATTTTGTGAATGACTTAAAAGATTATTTATTTTGTTTTGTAAAAATATGCTAGTTTCAGTTTGATTTCTTTAGTATTTCTACTGATGACGGTCGTTGTATATGTGATCGAAATATCTGGACTTTTGTACCTGTTTTTCCACTGTCTACGTAAATGGATTTATCCCCATTTAAACGTTTATTTGTTAGTTAAAATATGGTTTGTAGTAATCTTTAGTATTTAGTTGTACCAGTTAACGATTATATTGTCGACCTTAGTTTCGCTGCGATGAAACTATGCATGGAGAATTTTAAGGGATGCCAGGTGTTTGTATTTTACAATTGTGACTGTCACAAAAGCGGATGCTATTGCACTGGGGTTAAAAACAATGAGTTTGCTAAAATTCTGACTCTTATTGTACCCTCGGTGAAACTGTTGTCGACAATATCATCTTTTGCTGGCACACCAAAATCTATGAAGAACTTAATTACGTATCCTATTTTTCAATTTTATCCTAAGCTTCAGCAATCAAGGAAAATTGCCTATCAACATTGACAGACTGGCTAACCTAGGCTTGTAGACAGGGCTGAACCTGCAGCACGAAAGTGCTAGTTTAGCACTATTACAGTCACTTTATGAATTTAGCCCCAAAAATTGCTGTGTAGCACGCACATTGGGCAATCATAGAACTTTAGGAACTGACCATGGTGACAAGCCTGCTTGTAGATCGTCTCGCAGAGTTAGGTTGCCATTCGCATAGAATTCGAGGTATTAAGTAGAACCACCAAAAGTACTACTTTCTTGCGCGTGTAGCGCTTCACGCCACGCGCGCACGTGATACCGTATATATCTCTGTGATTCAACCCAAAGTGATAGGATCTTGTTTGTTTAACAAGTGTTTGAAATATGTTTTCTCAACTTCATTTCTGCATCTCAACTTCTTTTGCGACAACACATACCATTTGTATTCAGGGGCACCACTTGACAAAGGACAATCTAAATTTTCTTCCAAGATCTTGTTGCACCACGAAGTATTTCTTGTTGCAGCTAAGAAGACGAGAGGGCGCCCCTCCGATGGTCTGGCTACATTTACAAAAAAAGGCTTTGAAGACAAAACTAATCTTTTCTAAGGATAGAGCTATAGCCTTATCAATTCAGAGAATGGTTTTTGTGAACGTTTATATGCCCGCTGAATACCGCACGGCTGTGTCTTTGACCTGATTCTCTAAAGTTTGTGACGATATCTCAAAGCTCCTTCACGCTACGTGCTCTACAAATGAGTCCCTGGATTGTTTGCGGTGATTTGAACTGTAATCCACGCCTCCCTGGAGCGCGTAGCGACATTTTCCTAAACTGCCTGCCTCCTGCTTATATGATCTGTGACAAAAGAGAAGATTTTACGTACACTCACAATACTTGCACTACATCTGATGTAGATCATGTTGTTTGCTCGCAAAATTCAAATATAGTCCATGGGTCCGAGACCTGCAGTGATCACTAACCAATTGTTTTTAAGTTCGTCCCTCCGCTTGATATACCAAAGAGCAAATCGAAGTGGTAAAACAAAAGAGACTGGTCGAAGTGTGACAACACTCTATTTTCGCTAACTCTGATTACTTTATTGTCTCTTATTAAAGTGCCATACACTCTCCTTGCAGTTGGGGTGAACCACCCAGCATCAAAGCTTGATCTCAATTTGTATTACGAGCAAGTTCCACAATCTCTACGCAGAGCTGAAGCCTCTGCGGTTCCACTCAAAAGGGTTCGAGTTGGTTCAGAGAAGCCAGGTTGGTCTCTCTCCTCGAATCTTGTGAAGGCTAGGCAGCACGCCAAGTTTTAGCTGCGCATCTGGATTGCCTGCGGAAGACCACATCGTGGTACCACTTTTGACCTAAAGTGCAGGACAAAGCGTAACTATAAAAAAGAACTCCGTAAGTTTCGCCTGAAAGGAATTTTGCAGTTCTCTGGTTCACAGAAATCATGGCGCCAAGCTCATAAAGCTGAAGAGATTTCATACGGCCAACCTCCAATTGATTTTTCAAATGATTTTATGCAATCGAACTATGCCAAATGGTTTTCTAGTTGGCCATATAACGTCTGTGCTGAAGAGAGGTAAATCTGCAGATTTTTATGAATCATATAGGCCAATCACAGTTACTTGTAATGGGAGCAGAGTGTTCGAGCATGTAATATTGTCCATTACCTCTGTTGAAGATTGCGGTGCAAATCAAATCGGTTTCTCGAAGGGTCTCGGTTTTCAACATGCCCATCGAATTCTGCCTAAGATCCTTGTTGACACACAATCCAAGAATGATTCAGTGTTCCTTTGTACAGTTGATATTTCGAAGGCTTTCGACTCTGAATCATCATCAAGCAATTGCTTCTTTGATTAAAGCGGGAATTAATAAAAGTGTTTGTGTGACGCTGCTTTGTTGGTATTGTAATTCTATTCTTTTTGCTAAATGGGATTCGAGGCTGAGTGCTCCGATTCAAATAAAAAGTGGGGTCCGCCAAGGGAGCGTGCTTTAACCCAGCATATTTAAGTCGGTTATT
This sequence comes from Artemia sp. Qi Xiang Cuo, assembly GCF_049724085.1. NCBI lineage: Eukaryota > Metazoa > Arthropoda > Branchiopoda > Anostraca > Artemiidae > Artemia > Artemia sp. Qi Xiang Cuo. Next base: position 41,361,346 of record NC_142804.1, read on the forward strand.
GCTTATCTTCTTGATGGCCTTTTGACCACTTCGTTTCTTAACGATGTGGAGATAACTTATCTCGTGTATACTGACGATGTATTGCTGATTAGAAGAACGCGCGAATCTCTTCAATCGAATCTTGACAGGCTCTTGCATGGCTTTTCTAGTATTGGTCTGCGAATTAATAGTTCGAAGTGTGAATTTTTAGCGTTTAACTGTAGTTATCCAGTTTCGCTTTCTATCGGTACTTCTGCTATTTCTTCCGTTGATTCATTTGTGTTTCTAGGAATACGGTTCGCTTGTACGTTACGTCAGACAAGAGTAACAATATGTTGTCAAATAGTGGAAAGTTTCCGGTCTAGTTATGGTTCGATTGTACCAAATCGGGGTAGATTTTGCCGGAAAGATCTTGGAAAGATTTTCTCGTCTTGCGTTGCGCCCCACGTTACGTATTTGTCGGGACTGCTCCTTCTCCTGACAGGAAGAGATGTGTCGCGTCTTAGATAAAATTACTTTAAGTTTTGTAAATATTTCCTAAATCTTCTTTCTAGTCATAGTATTTCTAAAATAATTCAGAATTTCCATGTCCGGGACCTTTTCCATCATTTAGATAGTATTGAGCTCCTAAGTGTAAATCAGCATCAGGAAAGTCGGGCCTCAGCCTCTTTCTTATGAATAGTGTTTTAAGTAATTTCTATTGTCTTATTTTTTTCTTATTTCTTATGTACTCCACTTCTTACTTTGTGTTTTTATAGTGGGTTTGTAAATAAATAAAAAGAAGAGAGCCAGGACAAATGTGGGGCTAAAAGGACACTACAATTTTGGTTACAGAATTTTCATTTCAAGAAGAACAAAGGTAATTATTTATTTCACGTTTTATAAAGGATCTTTTGATTATTAAAATGACGGTATAATCACAAACAAAAAGATTTGGGAGCTATGAAACAAGAAAGTTAAGCCAAACAATTTAGCTTTCCATTTCCTTGTGCTCCTGATCAGCTCTGCGGGAGTATTTTAAGTTTATGAACTGTGAATTTGGCGTTTCACGTGCATAAAATACGATATCGTCTCTTGGAGTAATTTATGTTAAAGAAGCTTCTGAGTTAACTTTTATGCCAAAAACTAACGTTCACCCTAAGTTAGTTAAATTCACTATTGCCTAGACTTAGCTCTACGCTGTTTATTTTGTAGGCTTACATTTAGAGAGAAAGTCATGCAACTAAGTTAAGTGACTTCCGGACGTAATTTTTTTTCGTGCCTAAGCTTTCTTTCTAGGATTTAAAGAAGTGATAATGAACCAACCATCATGCCACAAATCCCATATGGCTAAAGATCTATTCTCTTGTGTGCGGCCAAATAGGCATAAGATTTATTTTGGAAGAGGCCCAGCTTAAAAAAAAACATAAGAATTATATGAAGCACGTATAAATTATTCGCAAGAATCGCGAACTTTCGAATGAACCTTGACTCAAAGGCCTCTGTGGCGATGCATGCTCGTGGGCCACTGCTGTCTCTTTCAAAATGAAAAACATGTTTCCTTTAGAAGTGGCCAACCAAATATGTTTTACAATTACTACGAACTACTACTAACAACTCACCGCAGCGCCAAGCCGCCTAATGTCAACCCAGCTACGGACGCCCATCGTCCATTCCCCACGAGTCACGGCATACGTATTTATACCTGCCAAGGACTTGCCCAGTTCCTTTAAATCTTTCTTTATGACGTCCTCCCACCCCAGACGGGGACGACCTGCTTTCCGTTTAGTCCTGGATGGTTGGCCAAAAAGAACAACCTTCGTCAATCTGTCATCCTTCATCCGCACAACATGTCCTAACCACCTCAACCTTTCTTTCATTATAGACCTAGAAAGCGGTATTGAACCACATTTTTCGTATAGCCTGTTGTTTTAAATACGGTCAGTCAGCCGGGTACACAGAACAATCCTTAAGCAATTTCTCTGGAAAACATCTAGCAAATCTTCATCCGCTTTTTGGAGCGTCTATGCTTCAGAGCCATATTTGACCACTGTCATCACTGTAGCTTCTAATATTTTAATCTTGGTTTGCATATTTATCTTCCTATTCTTCCAGACTTTTTTTAACTGTGAAAAAACACTCTGAGCCTTGGCTGTTCTATTTTTAACATCTTCACTGCTCCCACCATCTTTACTAATAATACTACCAAGGTAAGTGAAGCTGCCCACCTGATCAATCTTTTCATTACCCAACGTCACCATTTCATCTTCACTTATTCCTAGCCTTAGTGACTTAGTCTTCCTAACAGTAATTTTAAAACCAATACTAGCACCCTGAACTCGCAAAACCTCTAAAACTTCATTCATTTTGCTCACACTTTCATCTAGGATGCTTAAATCATCAGCATAATCCAAGTCCAGGAGACTTTTTCCTCCCCATTTGATTCCGTGGTCTCCCATTGCCTTTCCTGTGCTCCTTAAAACAAAGTCCATCAAAATAATCCATATAAAGGGGGATAGAACACAACCCTGCTTAACTCCTGATTTAATTACAAAACCAGCTGCTAACCTCATTTCCTACCTTAACCGAAGCAGTGTTATTCTCGTACAGAGCACTAATCACTTTAATGTGTTTGTCTGGTATACCAGACAAGGATAAAACCTTTTCTAAAGCTCTTCTATCAACAGAATAGAACGCTTGCTCATAATCTATAAAACTAAGGACCAAAGGTGTTTGAAAACTTAGGCACTTCTCAATTATTAACCTAAGAGTGAAAATTTGGTCAACACATCCTCTACCTTTTCTAAAACCGCACTGCTCTTCTCTTAAAACTTTGTCTGCGGCATCTCTCAGTCTTATAAAGTATCATATTACTAAGCAATTTGCTACCTACAGAGACCAGACTAATGCCTCGATAATTACTACACTCACTTTTATCACCTTTCTTATAAAAGGGCTTAATTAAGGTTTTCCTAAAATCGTTAGATACTTCCCCTTTTTCAAAAATCCTTTTCATAATCTTCAGTAACTTATTTCTGACCTCAGAGCCATCATGTTTAAGAATCTCATTTAGTACCCTATCAGCACATGGAACCTTATTATTTTTTAATCCTTTTAGAACTGTTGATAATTCTTCTTCATAAAACAACTCTTCCTTCACATCCAAGGTATCACAAACTTTTTCATTTTCCTCTATATTTTTTCCTGCAATCTATCTCGGTTAAGCAAGTTCTCAAAATGTTCGGCCCATCTCGCTTTAGCTTTTTCCTTATCGCTAATTGCCACCCCATTCCTATCTTTAACTGGGACAAGTCCGGATTGACTACTACCTCTCAATTTGTTAACGTGCCAGTACAATATTTTACTATTATGCCGTCTAGCTGCATCTTTTAAATCCTCAGCAAATTTTATCCATTGCCTCCACTTCACACCTCCTTAGTTCATATTTCAATGCTTTCTCCACTTTCTTTACATTTCTTTTGTTTTCATGCGATCTATCACTCAGATAATTCTTGTACAAGTCCTTTCTCCTTCCTATTAAACATAAAGCTTTTTCACTAATATTCTTAGCTGCAGTTCTAGCTTTCTTCCCTAATACACCTTCAGCAACTTCACCAATTATTTTTCTAGAATTATTACAACCATCTTCCACATAATCAAATATTAATCTCTCAAGTTTATTATTCAAATGTTCATGTAAAGTTTCTCTCAAATTCTCATCCTGGAGTCTACTAACATAATAACTTCCCGGGAGGTAATTACCCTTCCGATATTTCAGCTTTAAATTAACCCTTGACACTACTAGATGGTGATCTTTACTTTTAACATCAATAACAGCACTCCTATATACCCTAGTATCTTGTATTGATCCTGCCAGTCTTCGGTTTACTATAACATAATCAATAAGGTTTGCTGTCTTACCATCACGTGAATACCATGTTAGCTTATGAGCCATTTTATGACCAAACACCGTATTGGTTATAACTAGATTGTTATACCTACAAAATTGCAAAAGTTTGTATCCATTACTGTTTTCTTTTCCTAAACCAAATTTACCTAAGCTGGGATACCATCTATCCTTATTTCTACCAACCTGGGCGTTAAAATCTCCCAGTAATAACATGATATTTCTACCTGGGACCTTCTCTATTTGCTCCTGTAACTGTAAGTAAAATTCATCTGAGTCACTAGTATCTCCGTCAGTCGATTCTACAGGGGCGTATACTACTATAACTGATACCCTGAACTTTCTAGTCATAAAATGAACAATTAGTATTCTATTATTAATACCTTCCCAAACTAAACAAGAATTGGCAGCTTCCTTATTCATCATGATCCCTACTGCTTGTCAATGCACACCATCCTTCCTACCTGAATAAACAAATTCTATATCACCTAATTTCATGCTTCCCACCCCTGAAATATGAGTTTCTGAAACTCCAAATAAATCCAGTTCGAATCGTCTGAATTCGTCCGTCAAAATGTCAATGCGATAGTCATTTTTGAATGTCGTAACATTCCAAGTTCCAATTTTCATGTTCTTTAAGTCATTGAAATTGTTTTCACCTCAGTAAAAGAAATGATTCCGGATACAAGTGCAGGACAGGGATCACATATCTTCTCAAGTTTACACCGAAATGCTTAAGCCGGCTGGGAACCGGACAGCAAGAAGTCCCTGGGACCTCCACAAATGGAGGGTTTGTGCAATCCTGGGCCCATCTTGGTCACAACATGGTTTTCAGCACTTGACAATTCTCTTCTATCAACAAGAGTCAAAATCCTACACAGACAATCTCAAGCCTATTACCTCTGACTCATTATATATTCATGCCTACAAATATTATGCTACTACGGTGAGGCAACCCGTAATAGATAAATTAGCTTTTGTAGCTAAGACACTAACATACAGTAGCGTTTCCATCTTTTAACTAATGCCTATAGCCAAACTTTTCAGCACTTGGCGATGCTCTTCTATCAACAAGAGTCGAAATTCTGCACAGACAATCTCAAGCCTATTACCTCCGACTCATTATATATTCATGCCTACAAATATTTTGCTACTGCGGGGAGGCAACCCGTAATAGATAAATTAGCTAGGAAGAGGTTATTCAGCCCAAAGACGTCCATCAAAACATACCAATCCCAGAAGAATTGTCCGTTAGTCAGAATCCCGTGCGAATGCTGTGTCGTTTACTAGGGTATAATTTCCTCGAGGGGCGCCACTCTTCAAGTGGGAATAGAGTTGACCGCAAGGTCCCCAGTCTTGCAGGTACCCCGAAAAGGTCGAGGCAGCCCTTTGCAGAGGCCGCTGTCCATAGATCTGGATCTTACGCCCTGCTGCCGTTGTCCTCCTATAGAGGATCCTCCCGTGATGGTGTTCTGCATCACCATGCAATTTAACCCAATACTGGGAGAAGGTTTGCAACTCATGAAACTTGTGGACAAACCAGTGGGCCCTTTTGAGTGGGCCTTTGGCCCAGTGGGCCTTCTTCCTCCTCCGCCTGTATTTATGACCCCGGGCAAGGGTGCCCCAGATTCTATTATGGACCCCCAGGGACAAGGTCCCCCTGTGGTCCGTGCCTCCTATGGATGTACCCTACATATCTGTAGAGTGTTTCCCTATCACCACGTGGGGACACGCTGAATGGCCTGGGGGAGGCCAGATAAACGGATCACTTTTGTTTTGCAAAGGCCATAACTCAGTGACATATTTAACGTACTACTTATAAATATACATAACTCACTGACTAGGCCTATATAAGTTATATGCAGAAATATATAACTCAGTAAAGGCATCAAATCAATACTTCCTGGCTTTACCAATTCAGCCAGACCATTTCTGGTTTTATTAAGGTTTTTTAACTGGTTTGGTTACTAACTTTAAAAATATGATAGGTCTAATCATGGCTGAAACATCCTGGCTTTTCCGATTTGGTCAGATTCTTTCTAGTTTTGGCGAGATTATTTAACTGGTTAGGTTTAATTCCCTTAGAAATATGGTATATCAAATCATGGCATAGAATCAATACTTCCTGGCTTTACCAATTTAGCCAAATCATTTTTGATTTTACTAAGGTTTATTATCTGGTTTTGTTACCAACTTGAAAAATATGATAGGTCTCATCATGGCTAGAGACATCCTGGCTTTTCAGATTTGGTCAGATTCTTTCTAGTTTTGGCGAGATTAGTTAACTGGTTAGGTTCAATATCCTTAGAAACACAGTATATCAAATCAAGGCTTCATGGTATCAAATCAATACTTCCTGGCTTTACCAATTCCGCCAAATTATTTCTGTATTTTTTAAGATTTTTAACTGGTTTCTAGGTTTTCGGATTTGGTCAGATTCTTTCTAGTTTTGGCCAGATTATTTAACTGATTAGGTTTAATACTTTTAGAAATATGGTATGTCAAATCATGGCTTCTTTCTCATTCAATGCAACATTTCTCGAGTTTCTACTTAGTTTTTTAGCTTATCCATTCAAAAGGTTGAAGCACTATTGATCCAAGTAAATAAAATCCTGGGATCGGGAGCGAACCCTAAGTTTTGAGGAATCTTTAGGGTCCCCAGAGGTTTGACAGGCCTCTACGAACAATTTCTTGCTCTTGAACGTCTTTTTGTCGACAAAATATGTGTAACCATATACATGCTCCGTATCCTTCTGATGGTCACCTAAAATTTATGGGAAGGACCCTGTCCTTGGAGGTTTGAACGTTGAGTCAAAAGCATTAATTTATTTTGAAATCCTTAGCTACCAAATAAATTTGACATTGATAAGCAAACTCGACTGGCAAGTGATCATTTTATCGACATTCAAGCCCTTGAAAGTGATTTTAACTTCAGGGAGCTGTGCTGAATGATCAAATTCTCTATCCCTGAAGATACTAAATTGATGAGCAGCGACTTGCCACGGAGGACTCGTTCAGAGTTTTTGTCAAGAGACTTTAAAAAGATCCTAGTTTCCAGTCATTTACTCGATATTTTCCACAGTTTATAGAATTAGCAGTATGATCATTCCCTATCTCACCCATTATAAAAACCCGGACCGAGGTGCGAGTGCTCCAGAGAACGTTTTTCCAGTTATAAACATAAGCGGCATTAGATCTTTTCACGGGTAGACAAGTCAGATTTCTCTTGGACGCGAAACTTACAGTTATAATAGAAATAATCGGAAATAAGTGGAAACCTGCTATTACGAATAATACACTTTGTAACCCTCTTGGACGCGAAACTTACAGTTATAATAGAAATAATCGGAAATAAGTGGAAACCCGCAATTACGAATAATGCACTTTGTAACCATTTCTCATTGATTGACGGAAACAGACTAACCCACTAATGCAGAAATAAGTGGGAGGAGCTTTTTGTTCGCACCGAGAATAAAGACCAGAAATGATCTGCGATAAACTTACTGGATAATTCTATAAACTGTGATATTTTCCCACGGGGTTCTGCAAGCCTTGTTATTCAAGACTTTTAGAACAGCCTAAAATTTGCTACAATAGATATTTATTAAAATTGTAATTTGTAAAGAATGTATTTTTGTGCTCTAATAAATCGAGGAAAGAGCCCGTGTTGAAGGGTCAAAAGACTAAGACATTTTTCTTGCAACCCATGGGAATTTTTTTTCCATATACAATTTCTCCTTATAAATGTCAGACATGTGTTATAAACAAAGGTGCTGAAAACCGTGGATACGATAGATGACGGAGCCAAAACCAGAACGGTATTTAGCAAGAGATCCTGGCTGAAAATGACAAACAAATTGATTGTTTTTTCATTTGTAATTACTTCGAAGTCTGACAGTGCTAAAATGTTCTAAGCTTTTTGGCGGAACCTTTCTAAGAAGACTAATTAAAATTTGCATGTACCTGAAGCGGAATGAAGGGAGGGGGCATTCCCATTCAGTCAAGATTTAGGACCGTGTTGCTGGTTGTGAAACTGAAAGCGCTATTTTTTCCTAAACACAGAGCACAACATTGGCCAGTAACCTTAACTCGAAAGATGATGGCATAGTAGTCAAATAAAGACTAAGACTCCCCCCCCCACCTTTTGACGTGACCAAGATTCCACTTAAAGAGGATGAGGATATATATGATTTTTTACTGTGAGAGGGGGGGGATTGAAGACCTAATAACTTGCCTCTGCCGTAATTCGAAAGACATTATTCCAGGGGCGGATCCAGGATTTTTTCTCGGGGGGCGGGGGGCTTACTAATTTTCGACTCGGTTTTTGAATAATTTTACTAATTTTTGCTAAGGTTTTACTAATTTTCGACTAATTTTCGACTCGGTCAAAAATTTCGGGGCGGGGGTTCAAACCGGGTAACCCTCCCCAATGGATACGGCCTAGCATTATTCAATACTTTGTATGGACAATCCATATTCACTACTTTGTATGGACAATCCATATTCACTACTTTGTATAGACAATCCAATGTCCTCAGAACTTGGGTACTTGCTATTTTGATGATAAAAGTACCGAAGATTGTACTATCTACTGCCAAATTTCTATTATTTAAATTATTTACGTTTTTGTTGGATTTTTTGGCAAGATTGAATAAGAAAACTTAGAGCAGCCCTTACTGACTGAGGAGCCCTTACTTCAGCTAACAGTTAAAAACAGTGTTTAATATTGTTCACAATAGCATTCGATATAGGTTTATTGGATTACGGTCATAGACGAAAATAGCTAATATTTATGGGGGAGACGGGTGGATACAGAATAAATGTTTGAGAGGGGGTCTGATAAAAATTTGGCTCCCCCATCCGAATTTTCGCCACTCTGATCCTGTATTAGTACAATTTTCAACTTTATGCGGGGGAGGGCACGTACCCCTTTCCCCCCCCCCCAGACCCACCGCTGGGTGAAAAAATTTGTACCTGGAAGTCTCCCTCAAGACTGTATTGTAAATCTAATCTTCAAACCGACAGGGATAGAGTCCTTCCCATAAATGTTAGGCGGACATCCGTAGGATTAAATAAAAAAAAACAAGTTTTTTAAACTGAAAGGAAGGAGCGCCATTAAAACTTAAACGAACAGAAATTATTCCGTGTATGAAAGAGGCTACCCCCTCCTCAACGCTTCGCTCTTTACGCTAAAGTTTTTTATCGTTTAAAAAAATAAAGTTGTGAGACAGAGTCAAACTTTAGCGTAAAGAGCGAGGCGTGGAGGAGGGGATAGCCCATTTCATATACGGAATAATTTCTGTTCGTTTCAAGTTTTTATGTCGCTTCTTACTTTCAGTTAAAAAAATCTTGTTTTTTTTATTTAATTTCTGATCGTTTTTTAGTTAATGCAGCTTTTATTTTGGCCCACCGTCATTGAATAAGTAAACAAAATTTGCATAAAAATTTTACTTTTCTTTTGCTAAATGGGTGTCTCTAAATTTGGTTATAACGTAATTTACAAATTAACTTACGTAACTAACTTCTATATTCGTATATTTTTCTTCTGGCAAAAACAAACAAATTTGCATATTTTTGCAGATATGAGCTTGAAACCTATGTAATAGGGTTTTCTGATACGTTAAATCTGACGGTGTGATTTTCATTAAAATTCTTTCACTTGTAGGGGATGTTTCCCCCCTCTTTAAAAAATCGGGCAAATTTTCTCCGGCTCGTAGCCTTTGATGAGTAATACTAAACTTAATAAAATTTATATATTTAGAATCAGCATTATAAACCCATTCTTTTGATTACTATTTATTACTATTGAGCCGTATCGCTTTTTTTTTATTGTTTTTTTTTATTATTACGTATATGTTATTACGTATATGAGGGGGTTCTCCCCTTAGTCAATACCCCTTAGTCAATACCGTTAAAAGTTAAAAAAAAATTAATTCACAAACCCCTGAATTACAAGGACCGTTTAGTTAGAATAGATAGCTCTTTTGAAAGCACTAAAAAAACTGTAGCGTAAAGAGCGAGGTATTGACTTGGGGGAGAACCCCCTCATATACTTTATAATTTCTGTTCGTTTTAAGTTCTAATGTTGCTTAGTTGAAAAAACTTGTTTTGTTTTAATTTAATTTCTGATCGTTTTTTCAATAATGCTTGGAAATCCGGCGCCCCTTCATAAAAATGTCCCTTATCCCAAAGAAACATCCTCCATGGAAAGATTCTCCCGAGTAACCCCCTCCTCCAGCCCCACCCTCCAGAAAAAAATCCTTCCTGAAAATGTCTGTATATTTCCCAATAACCAATAAATAATGCTGGCAATTCCGGCGCCCCCTTCATGGCAATTTCCCTTCCCCCATGAAAACTTCCTTCCTGGACAGATCCTCCGACATAACCCCCCCCCACTATCAGAAAAAAACCCTCCTGAAAACTTCTGTATACTTCCCAATAACCAATACTATATGTTAACATTGGGTAAAGTTCATAAGTTTTTTGCCCTCCCCCCGGGGACTTCGGGGGATTAAGTCATCCTAAAAGACATAGTTATCATATTTCCGACTATGCTGAACAAAATAGCTATCTCAAAATTTTTATCGGGCGACTTTTGGAAAAAATGAGCTTGGGAGGGGGACTAATTGGCCTCCAATGTTTTGGTCACATAAAAAGGGCACTAGAACTTTTTAATTCCGTTTTAATGAGCCCTCCCGGGGTATTTTAAGACCACTGGATCGATACAATCCCCCCTGGAAAAAAAAACAAATAAATAAACACGCATCCGTGATCTCTGCTCTGGCAAAACATGCAAAATTCCACATATTTGAAGATAGGAGCTTTAAACCTCTACAGTAGGGCTCTCTGATACGCTGAATATGATGGTGTGATTTTCATTAAGGTTCTATAACTTTTAGGGGGTATTTCCCCCTTTTTTTGAAAATCAGCCAAATTTTCTCGGGCGCGTAACTTTTGATGGGTAGCACTAAACTTGATGAAAAATATATATTTGAAATCAGCATTGAAATCTGATTCTTTTGATGTATCTATTGGTATCAAAAACGTTTTCTAGAGTTTCGGTTACCATTGAGCCGGGTCGCTCCTTACTTACAGTTCGCTATCACGAACTGTTTGATACGGAGCATAAATGCGCTTACACATACTCAA